>NW_005871123.1:1074744-1115070 GCF_000147115.1 Myotis lucifugus | reverse complement strand
CTTTGTTGGGTTAATTTGCATATCCTCCTGATTGGCTGGTGAGCGTAGCAGAGGGACGGTCAATTTACATGTTTGTCTATTATTAGGTAAGATTATTGATTTCAGAGAGAGGAAGAGAGAAGAGATAGAAACATCAATGATGAGAGAGAATCATTGATCGGCTGCCTCCTCCATGCCCCTACTGGGGATCACGCCCCCTACTGGGGATTGAGCCCACAACCCGGGCATGTGTCCTGGACTGGAATTGAACCTGGGACCCTTCAGTCCACAGGCCGATGCTCTACCCATTGAGCCAAACCAGCTAGGGTGAGGGTTGTGTACTTTGTTCCAACAGACCTAAGAAACTAATTCAAAGACCTATCCTTGAATTTTTTGCTTTCTTCCTTCATAACTGAGTTTTGCTCATCTAGAAGTTGGGGAACCAGGGAGGAATACATTCACAAGGGGGCCTAATATATTTTCCACTGAATTAGAAGCTGAACCTGCTTTATGGCCAGTTAAAATTCCTTACTCTCATTGAAAAAAAAGAAAAAGAAAAAGAAAAGAGGATTGTTCTGGAGTGACAATAATCGAGGCAAAATAGTGTTGTTGCCACATATAAATCAGGGTTAAGAGTGTTACTCCTCCAGGGTAACTATGGTAAACAGTAGAAATTCTAAAAGAAGAGATGGATACAGCCTTCCACTGGTAGGAATAACAGGGCTCAGATTCTTCCTGAAGGGTGTGGTTCATTCAGCTCATGGAGTAGACAAAAACCCAAGCATGAGGAACTCCCTGAGAGGAAGCGAGATATGAATTGAGTAGTGAAGGATGAAGTCCCTCATAAATACCAATTCAAGCTTCCAAGAGAGACAGCCAAGATCTAAAGCGAGTACCTATATTCCCCTCTTTTTTTATTATTACATTTTGGCATATAATATGTGTCGGTACACTACAATGTATCATTTTGTCCATAAAGCAGACCACATTGACAGGGCATTGTGACAGAACTAGAGGAGGCACAGACATCACCCAAGGATACTAAAGTAGGAAATGGCAGCCTTGAGCCTTCCTCTCTGGTTATGATCACTAAAACATATTCAACAGGAGGGACTTTCTGTTGTATATTCCTTATTTACATGATATTATAAATATGTGCAAATATTTGAAATACTTTCAGGTGGTGTTAATAGAAAGAAGGTCATGTGTGTATGTTGCATAGGGTATAATTAGAACGTGTAGACTTCTCTTGTTTCTGCTTCCTTCCCAGCATTGTGGGAGCTGTCCAGGCTCTACCTGATTCTAGTGAGGTGTCAATCACAGGATTCCAGAAATAAGCTAAGCCCAAATGATGAGACTCTCAAACATGAGTAGGAATTTCAATCATGAGTAGAGACACACAGGACTAGAAGGCAATTAGGAGTCATATGGTGGCAGATCCTAACATAGTGAGCACAGGAGTTCCCACTGTATGGAACACCTAAATGCCCAGTCCCTGGCTTCCCTAAACCTGTTTATTCAGCATGCCATTCAGTAACCTTCCAATAAATCCATTTGGCTCCTTTTTTCCTTCCTTCCTTTTTCCTTTCTCTTTCTTCTCTTTTCTTTCCCCCTTCCTTCCCCTTACATTTCCTTCCCTTCCCTTCCTTCCTTCCCCTTCTTTCCCTTCTCTTCCTCTTCTCCTCCCTCCATTTCTTCCTTCTTCCCTTATCATTGCTGTTACTTGTAAATAAAGAATACTGATATATGTATTACCAGGCTTCTTACATTTTTTCTCATAGTATTTTGAAAATTACCTATGCATAAAGAACATCCTATATAATAAAAACTTAATATGCAAATCAACCGAACTGTGGAATGACTGGTTGCTATGATGCGCACTGACCACCAGAGTGCAGATGCTCAACACAGGAGCTGCCCCCTGGTGGTCAGTGCACTCCCACAGGGGGAGTGCTGCTCAGCCAGAAGCCAGCCTCTCCCGCCTCCACAGCAGTGCTAAGGAGCAGCGAGCAGGCAGGCAGTAAGGAGCAAGGGGTCCCGGACAGCAAGAGGGCACAGGCCGGGCTGAGGGGAACCCCCCCCCACCCCTGCGACTTCATGAATTTCATGCACCGGGCCTCTAGTTTATCTAGTTTATCTATAACTTGGTGGACAGAAAAGGTCTATTATGAAAAATATTACTATGTTTCCTTACATATAATTAATTAGTGGTAAGAGAATATGGCATAGGGTGCTGTTGCATACCAGAAATTGCTTCTAAGTTTTCTAGCACCAACCCCAACTCTAACCTAACCTTGATAAAATCTCTCCATCAGTGCAACATTTTGGACTCTGAAATAAAGGGACTTCAAGTAAAGACAAAGATGGATAAACAATGAAAGTAATAGTTAGTAAAGAGTAAAACAGAGAAGGAAAATATGAGTCTGTAATGTCTAGCGTGGACTGCATCCATCCAGAAGTGGAAGTCTCCGTAGGGCCAAATTAGCACAGCCAAAACGGGACTCCCCTTTCTTCTAGTTCTCTTCATCACAGCCCATAAGGGGAAATGACAAAATATGTAGACAGTATATCTTTTAAATCTCTCTCTCTCTCTGCATATGGTCTAGAAATGTCTGGAAAGTCAGTTAACATCTCTGAACAATTTATTGTTAAAACAAAGAGGTTGAACTGTATGATTTCTCACTCTCTCAAAACTAAACCTGTGATTTGATTTTCTTTAAACATCAACTATATTTCTATGGACTAAACATGAATTGTAAATCAAATATTTAGAGTTCTAATTCTATTTCAAATTTAAAATCTTAAAGAGTAAAATAATTCCACCTGTAGCACAGTTTTCTCATCAGTAAACCAAGATAATTTTCAATCCAATTAAACTTTTAAACAATTTTTTATTGATCGATTTTTACAGAGAGAGGAAAGGAGGAAGGGGGCAGAGGAAGAGAGAGAGAAACATTGATTTATTATTCCACTTATGTATGCATTCATTGATTGATTCATGTATGTTCCCTGATCAGGGATTGAACACACAATCTTGATGTATCTGGATGATGCTCTAACCAACTGAGCTACTTGGCCAGGGCAAACTATCCTATTTTTTTTAATTAAGAGATTATAGGGCCTTTATATGTAACCTGGTAGGATTAATTTATCTAACAGTATCTATACATAACACTTGTATTTCTCCATACATATGGTTTGAATGCCTACATATAATGCGTACACACACACACACACACACACACACACACACACACACACTTTTAACTCTGCCTAGATTCAGTGAAAATATAACAATCTCTATAAAAAGAAAGGGCAGAGAAAATTCCTGTGATGACAAGCAGGAAGTGTGGCTAGTCATTTTGCCTCTTTCTCTTCTCCAAAGCACTAATTAACAAACGAATATCTGATTGTCCTAATGGCCTACATAGGTAATAAGGAAGTGCCTATGGTCCACATGCAGGCTTACTAGTAGTGATGATAGGGGTATGAGTGTTGAAGTTCTGCTATTGTAGCTCTTTAATATAAAATCAACAAATAATGTTTTAGCCTCTAAATTAGAATGTTAAAATATTCCATTCATCGTGAGCAGTAATAAAAACTAGTGGAATGTTAGTAAATTCCTATTTAATTCTCCTGAAATTACTTCTTTGAAGTTTTTATATTAGAGCTTTACGCAACCTAAAAGTTATTTTTAATTCATAGTTTATCTCTCCCAAGTCATTTCCTGAGAATAAAACAGTACAAGTAAGCATTTTTAATCAATGAACATGCTTAAACTTTAGAAAACAAATGAGTTAACTGACAACTGAAATGTTCCAAATGCCTTAATACATCTCATATATTTTTCAGAGAAAACTCAATATTGTGCCTTGAGTCCAGGCACGGGAACCTAAAGAACTAGACATACAAAGATAAAGACGAAAAACTCCTGCCAGGACTTCAGATCAGTGGCACTCAGTGTCAAATATCCTCAGTACAAAATGATCTAAGAAATACGATGTTTAACAGTCCTTTTGATTTCAAGGTCAGATAATATGTGCCAATTGCTATGCAAAATTTAACTCACCTACAACAATTCGTTTGTCAATGTTGAAATAAGCAAACCAAGCTCAAAGTCCAGAAATTGCAAAAGTGGGGTAAGGCTGCAGCAGGAGGTGCGAGTTGGGGACAGGCGCGGGCACAAAGGGAAGACAGTGGGATGCCTTTTCCCCTACTTTTTTTTTTTATTGCTTAAAGTATTACAAAGAGTATTACATATGTCTCCTTCCCCCGCCCTTGACAATCCCCCGGCCTCCCCTACCCCCCAGTGTCTTATGTCCATTGGTTATGCTTATATGCATGCATACAAGTCCTTCGGTTGCCTACTTTTATGCTGGAATGTGCTCATCCCTGTTCTCTGACCGGGAAATTCAGCTGCTGGGGGCAAATGGGTAGGTGTTCTAACTCCTTTAACACTTAGTGTTACTCGGCTCCTTCCCTCGGTCCTTTGGGCAGCAACACGGGGCTCCCAGCGCAGAGCAAATACCGACCCTGCCCCACCATTCCGCTGCCCGCTAGACCCACGGCTGCTTCCATCCGCCCGGGCTGTCGGGGCTTGGAAAGTTTCTAGGAGGCTGCAGCCCTGGAAAACAAACTCGAGCAAGGCTGGCGGCTCGGCTGGCATCGCTGGGGACAGAAGCAGACAAGACGCTATTGATTACTCACAGTTTGCCTCCGAGACGGGGAAGGCGAGGGCGAGGCACGCCAGCAGCGCCCCGCAGCTCCCGCCGAGGACTCTCATGGCCGGGCTGCGCGAGGACTGCGGGCGGCGGCGCCCCGGGAGCCGGGGGCGGAGAGGCCCGCCCGCTCCCAGCCCCCAGCCGCAGCGGGGAAGTGATAACGCGGACATTTCCAGGAAGCTTTGCGGAGCTGGGGGCAGGGCTCGGGGGACGCGTTGGCGGCCTGGTAAACACTGCGGAGGCAGCTTTCCTGGCGGGTTCCCCAACTCCAGCGTTTCGGTCTGGGTTCCCCCGAGGGGGGAGTTTCCAAGGGGAAGGGGAGGCAAGCGAAGTAAAAAGCTCCGGCGAGCTAGGCTGGGAGGCTGAGTGTGGCCAGGAGAACGTGGAGGGCTCCGGGGAAAGGGGATCCCTGCTGGGAAGAAAAACAGGGAGAGAGACAACAGGGGTGAGGACATGAACTGAAACCAAGAAGTGAGTGAAGCCACTCCAAGACTGGAGAACACAGAGATAAGGGAAGCAAATGGGATAGTTTTGACCATCAACAGTTTTATTTTGTACCTGCATGTATGGTCTAAAACAACTATGGCGAAATAATGTTTTGATGAAAAAAAAAAAGAGAGAATGTATCAAATTCCATCACCTTAGAGAGCTCATTTTGTTTTTTTATATCTGACCTCTGCTTTTTGTGCTTTAGACATACTCCTTTGAAATGTGTGTTATTTAATGTTTAAGACCACCTGTGGAGCTAAACTGCCTGGATTTAAATCGAAATGCTCTGCCACTTATTAGTTATGTGACTTTAAGCAAATTGATTAACCCCTCTAAGCCTCAGTTGTGTTGTTGTATTGTACCCAGCGAATCACACAAGGACGCCTCAAGAAGTCCAATTAAGGAGCCACATTTATTTCAGAGCCAGCGGCTACCAGGGGGCAAATGCTCTCCAAATCTCGAAGCCCCAACTGGCCATAACATCAGGCTTATAAAGGCAAATATCACAAAGGTATTGATTACATCTTGAGGTTTGGAATGAGGAACCTGGTTTGCAAAAGCAGTTTGTTACAGAAGCAAAAATAAGCAAGTTAGTTATGTACAAAGATTAATTATAGTTTCAGGTCTTGGGGCCACTGAGTCAATGGAAACACATTTTCTGGAGCCACGGAAGCAATTAAAGCAATTGTGCTGTCCTGGTCTCCAGGTGCAGAGGAAAGTGTTTTGAAAGACCAGTAAAACCACAATCAATGGGGTATTCAATTGAATGGGATGATTTATATAAGTTCAGAAAATCAAAATAACTTCTCTATTATTTTAGCAAGCAAATAAGTACAGAAGCCAGAACAGCAGGGTTAAAAATTAAACGGCAGTTTTTACCCGAGGTGATTGCTACCATGCTTCAGTATCACCTGTAAAATGGGCATAATAGTGTTAATGTAAGTGTTAATGTAAGTATTTTTTTTAACATTGATAACACCCTCAAATCACACACACATAAAATGCAGATAGGTCTTACAAGTCTAAAATTATAGAGATTTCCCAAAATGGATATAATCCAGTCCTCCCTAGAAATTTGTTCTTTGGGGAATTCAGACTCAGAGTCACAAGAGAAGAACAACAAAAGTTGAGATAGTCACATACTTAGGATATAACTTCCTTCATCCTATTGACTGCCTTGAGGTTAAACAGCCAAGAGTGTTTTAAGTTTAATCAGGATCTACTTAAGGTTCACTCATTGCATTCAGTTGTTATATATCACCAGCTTAGGTATTTCAACAATGTAGTTACAGCCCTTGTAAATTGGTCATTATTTAAATAAAAGTTTTAAATTACTTGCAAACTAATTATTTAATTTTCAGAGTCTTAGTATCAGCTACATATATTAGTTTTAATTTTATTACATAGTACAACAAATCAAAATAGAGTAACTGACATTCTCTTATAAATGATTCATTGATCTGTACTTTGCTATAAGAGACAGGGAAGGAAACTCTCTTTAAATATTGGGAGTACAGGTATAAATTGGCTACTTACCACCAATGCTGATAAATATGAATGAGCATATCACCTAAGTGGGTTAATTGTTAAGTCTACCTTAATAATTTTTACCCTTAAAGATAAAATAAAATATTCAATAAGAAGAACAGAAATTTTAAAAATCACACAGGGATGATCACATTTACAAAGCAAAACTAATCTCAAGGTTAATGATAAAGAAAAATGCCATTTTAAGGTTACAGCAAATTGTTAATAGTTTGTGTACTCAATGGGTTATTCACATCTATATATGGAAATATAGGTACAAAAATTTGTGTTATTTAAGTATGCTTTTTCCAAAAATGTCACATGATACTTATTCAATTATATATTTCTGTACAATCACACAAACACAAACTAGTGGAAGTCACTCTTTTTTTTCAGTTTTTTTATTTCAAGAAAAATGATTTTAAATATAATAATGTTACATGCAATAAACACCAATTATTCAAGAAAAATGATCTTACATATAATAATATTACATGCAATATACATTAATATTTCAAGAATAAAAGAATTTTAAGTATAATAATATTACCAAATCTGTACTAACATAGTATGATATCACAAAAGTTGTAGGAAATATTAAAAATCTGCAAATAACAGGATTACTTCTATTATATTCTAGAATATTTTACCCCCTCAGGCTCTATTTTTGTTCATCAGTTTATGTTGTTCACTAGAGGCCCGATGCATGAAATTCGTGCAAGGGGCTCGGCCCTCACAGCCACAGCAGCTGCCTCAGCCCTCACAGCCCTGGCTCATCTAGAAGGTCGTCTGGAAGGATGTCAGGAAGATCGTTATGTTCGCCTTTCTGGTCTAATTAACATATTACGCTTTTATTATTATACTAGAGGCCCGGTGCACAAAAATTTGTGCACTGGATGGGGGCGTCCCTCAGCCCAGCTTGCCCCCTCTCACATACTGGGAGCCCTCAGGGGATGTCCTACTCCGTGCTCCCTGCTCCCCTTGGGGAGCGGGCCTAAGCCACAGTTTGGCCTCCCTTTGTGGGAGGCAACCGGGCTGATCAGGGGAAGGCACCAGCCCCATCACTCCGCTGTTGCAGCCACTGTCAGTCACCGCAGCCACCAAGGTGTTTTCATCAACACGGACTCCAGTCCCTTCACCATGAAAAAATGACAACTTTCTTTAGGCATTTTTAAGATGTGTCTTTCATAGGATATGTCATTTCTTTCTTTCTTTCTTCTTTTATCCTCACCTGAGGATATGTTTCCATTGATTTTTAGAGAATGTGGAAGAGAAAGGGAAAGACAGAAAGAAACATCAAAGTGAGAGGAACACTTTGATTGGTTGCCTCCTGCATGAGCCCTGACCTGGGCCCTGGCCAGGGAGGAGCCTGCAACCTAGGTACATGCCCTTGGTCAGAATTGAACCCAGACCGTGTGGTCGGCAGGCCAAGGCATTATCCACTGAGCCAAACCGGGCTAGGGCAGGATATGACATTTCTTAGCCCTCCAGCAGTGGACCTTCCTTTTTTTCTCCAGGAGTGAGGTGGAAAAACCCTAGATCACCTTATTGGATTCTTATTACCCAAGTTACTAAGAATATTACCAGTGGCATACAGGGAGCTTAGCCAATGAGCGGTCAGAAAAGGTGTTTCCTCTGTAGTTCACACCAATTGCCGGCTCTGCCCCTGCCCAGGCCTAACGCCTCTGGCCAAGGTGTTAGGCCTGGGCAGGGGACCCCCAGCTCCCCGAGATTGCCAGCTCTGCTCCTGCCCAGGCCTAATGCTTCTGACGAAGGCATTAGGCCTGGGCAGGGGACCCCCAGCTCTCCACGATCTTCCGCTCTGCCCCTGCCCAGGCCTAACGCCTGTGGCTGAGTCCTTAGGCCTGAGCAGAGGACCTCCAGCTCCCTGTGATTGCTGGCTCTGCCCATATTACCAGTGGCATACAGGGAGCTTAGCCAATGAGCGGTCAGAAAAGGTGTTTCCTCTGTAGTTCACACGGACCCCCAACTCTGTCCCTGCTCCCTGTGATCGCTGGCTTCGCCCCTGCCCAGGCCTAATGCCTCTGGCCAAGGCATTAGGCCTGGGAAGGGGACCCCCAGCTCCCCACAATTGCCAGATCCAACCCTGCTCCCCGCAATCGCTGGCTCTGCCCCTTCCCAGGCCTAACGCCTGTGGCAAAGGTGTTAGGCCTAGGCAAGGGACCTCTCAGCTCTGATTACAGGCTCTGATCAATGCTGGCCGCCTACATACGCAAATTAACCGCCATCTTTGATTGGTTAATTTGCATATTCATCCGATTGGCTGGTGGGCATAGCAAAGGTGTGGTCAATTTGCATGTTTGTCTATTATTAGGTAAGATTCATGCACTGGTGGGGTCCCTCTGAGTGGCCTGTAGGGATCAGGCCGAAACCCACAGTCCAACGCTGCCTGCAACTCCTACCAGCCACTCCCGCTCATCCCGGCCTCATTGTGCCTGCTGTGGGCTCATGCCCGATTAGTCCTGATCAGAAGAGCCCTGCGTTTGGCACCCTCCCAAGGGGAGTGGCCTGGGGGATCAAACTGAAACTGGCTCTCTGACATCCCCTGAGGGGTCCCTGATTGAGAGAGGGCGCAGGCCAGACTGAGGGACCCCACTAGTGCATGACTGGGCCGGGAAGGGACCGCGGGAGGGCTCCAGGGTGTGTCAGTCCCATCTCAATCAGTACTGATGGGCCAGACCCCAGCAGCAAGCTAACATACCAGTCAGAGCATCTGCCCCATGGTGGTCTGTGCATGTCATAGCAAGCAATTGAGCAGCTTTAGCATATCATTAACATATTACGCTTTGATTGGTTGTTTGGTTGTTCTACCATTCGGTCCATTTGCATATTACCCTTTTATTATATAGGACTAGAGGCCCGGTGCACAAAAATTTGTGGGGGGGGAGGGAGGGGTCCCTGAGCCCGGCCTGTGCCTTATCGCAGTCTGGGACCCCTCGGGAGATAATGACCTGCTGGCTTAGGCCTGCTCCCGGGTGGCAGAGGGCAGGCCCAATCCCTAGGTGCAGCCCCTGGTCGGGCTCAGAGCAGGGCTGATTGGGGAGTTGGGGCACCGCCGCCTGTCACACTCAAGGCAGGGTCGATGGGGAGGTTGCGGCGCCACCCCCTGTCATGCACAGAGCAGGGCCCATCAGGGGTGTTGGGGCTCCATACCCTGTCACGCACAGAGCAGGGTCGATCAGGGGGTTGGGGAGCTCCCCCTGTCATGCACAGAGCAAGGCCGATCAGGGGGGTGAGGAGCTCCCCCCTGTCACTCACAGAGTAGGGCTGATAGGGGAGTTGGGGACCGCCCCCTGTCACACACAGAGCAAGGCGGATCAGGGGGTGGGATGGCCGCACCCTGTCACACTCAGGGCAGGGCTGATGGGGAGGTTAGGAAATTATTTGCCTTTTTCCTTTTACAAACAAAAAACAAGGGCCCCTGGGGGGGGGGGGGGGGCGTTTGGGCCCCTTCACCCTTTTTCCACAAAAAGAACCGCAAGGGCGAATCCAGGGGGTTTTGGACGCTGCCCCCTTTGCCCGCTGGTTCCCAATGCTGGGAGACTCCGCGGCTCCGCTGATCCCGGGTGCTGGGAGGCATATTACCCTTTTTATTATATAGGATAGAGGCCCTGGTGCACAGGTGGGGGCCGGCTGGTTTGCCCTGAAGGGTGTCCTGGACCAGGGTGGGGGTTCCCCACTGGGGTGCCTGGCCAGCCTGGATGAGGGGATGATGGCTGTTTGCAGTTGGTCACACACCCTTCAGGGTGGGGGTCCCCACTGGGGTGCCTGGCCAGTCTGGGTGAGGGGCTGAGGGCTGCTTTCAGGCTGGTGGGTGACTGAAGCTCCCAACTGCTCCTTTTTTTCTTTTTTCTTTTTTATTCTGGGCCAGCTTTACCTCTGAGGCTTGGCTCCAGCTCTGAGGCCTTGGCCGCTGAAAGCAGGTATCTGGTTTGTTTGGGTTCTATAATTGAAACACTGTTTCAACTCCAGCTCTGAGATTCTGGCTGGCTGAAAACAGGTTTCTGGGGTTTTGTTTAGCTTCTATATTTGTAACAGTGTTTCAAACTACAAGCTCAGAGGCCGGCAGCGGCAGGCCGGGGAACGTTGTAGTCCTCCGTCACTGAAGCAAGCAAGCCTCCTGTTAGCTTCAAGCTGCCTGGCTGCAGCCGCCATCTTGGCTGGCAATTAATTTGCATATCACCCTGATTAGCCAATGGGAAGGGTAGCGGTGTGACACCAATTTGCATGTTTCTCTTTTACTAGTGTAGATTATATTCCACAAATGAGTGAGATCATATGATATTTATCTTTCTCCGACTGACTTGTTTCACTTAGCATGCTGCTTTTAAAGTCTATTTTGTCAGATATGAGTATTGCTACTCCAGCATTTTTTTTCTTTTCCATTTGCATGGAAAATTTTTTTCCATCCTTTCACTTTCATCCTGTATGTGTCTTTTGTTTTTAGGTGGGTCTCTTGTAGGCAGCAGATTGTTGGGTCATGTTTTTGTATCTATTCAGCTACCCTACACCTTTGATTGGAGCATTTAATCCATTTACATTTAGGGTTATTATTGGGAGACTGGAGGCCCAATTCACGAAATTAGTGCAAGAGCCTTGGCCCTGGTCCCCACCCACCGCTGTTGCAGCCAGGGGCCTCTGCTGCCTCTGCTTCAGCCCCTGCCTGCTGTGGCTTTGTCCAGAAGGAAGGATGTCTGGAAGGACGTCTGGTCTAATTAGCATATTATGCTTTTATTATTATAGATACTTATTTATAGCATTTTAATTCTGTATGGCTAGATTTCTCTCTCTGTTTCTTCTTAGCAATCCCTTACAGCATTCCCTTTAGTATTTCTTGTAATGCTGGCTTGGAGGAGATGAACTCTTTTAACCTTTTTTTGTCTGGGAAGCTGTTTATTTGACCATCTATTTTGAATAATAGTCTTGGTGGATATATTAATCTTGGTCTCAGATCCTTGCTTTCTATTACCTTCAATACTTCATGCCATTCCCTTCTGGTCTGTAGAGTTTCTGATGAGAAATCAGGTGTCAGCCTTATGGGAGCTCCTTTGGAGGTAACAGTTTTCTTTTCTCTTACTGCCTTTAAGATTCTCCCTTTGTCTTTAATTCTTGGCATTTTAATTATGATGTGTCTGGGTCTATTTGGGTTCTTCTTGTTTGGGGTTCTCTGTGCCTCCTGAACTTGTGTGACTTTTTCCTTGACCAGGTTAGGGAAGTTTTCTACCATTATTTCTTCAAACACCTTCTCTATTACCTTCTCCCTTTTTGCCTCTTCTGACACATCTGTTATTCTAATATTGTTATGTTTCACATTGTCCCACATCTCCCTTAAGCTGTCCTCCTGTTTTTTTTTGTTGTTGTTTTTTCTTTTTGGTTCTCTAATTAAGTGATATTTTCAACTCTGTCTTCTGATTCACTGATTTGATCCTCTGCTTCCCCTAATCTGCTGTGTATTCCTTCCAATGTGTTCTTTATTTGTGTTAAGTCATTCTTTATTTTAGACTGTTCTTTTTTCATAGTTACTATATCTTTTTTTATACTGTTGAGCATTTTCAACATCATTACTCTGAACTCTGTTTCAGATAAATTTCTTATCTCTGCTTCATTTTTCTCTTCTTCTGGAGAATTCTCTAGTTCTTTCATTTGGGGGTTGTTTCTTTGTTTCCTCATTTTGGTTGTCTGTTTGGGTTTGTGACTATGTATTAGGTAGATCCTCTAATGCAGCAGTTCTCAACCAGTGGGTTGCGACCCCTTTGGTGGTCGAACGACCCTTTCACAGGGGTCGCCTAAGACCATCCTGCATAGCAGATATTTACATTACGATTCATAACAGTAGCAAAATTACAGTTATGAAGTAGCAACGAAAATAATTTTATGGTTGGGTCACAACATGAGGAACTGTATTTAAAGGGCCATAAGGTTGAGAACCACTGCTCTAATGTAAGGATTTAAAGAAATAACACATATAAACCAATTAGTGTGTATTAAATAGTAGTACTTAAGGCATATTTACTATTACCACTCCTAGTATTTCTGACCAAATGGACATATCAATTGATTCCCTATGTGTGTGAGCTAAATTTGATAGGCTGATCATATTTCAAAGAGTCTCTTCCAGTCTAGCTTTCTATGGTTCTGTGGTAGGCAGTTAGACAGACATGAACTGAGCAAGAAAGCTGGGCCAGGTACAGAAGGTCACCAGGGTAGAAAGCCCTGGGTGCTAGCAAAGCACAATTGTAGAGTGGGACCTCTACCCCGGGGTGATATTTCCTGCCCTAGCATGTTACTGGTCATATGGTTTGGACTCCCTGATCTTTTCTCCCTCTAGATAACATCTAGGCCTCAGTTGTATTTCAGCTCCAGGCTTAGAAATGTAGGAACACCAAACAAGTAATCCCACAACTCACCTCAGGACAAGAGCATTGGGTAAAGACCCCCTGCCCTGGTACTGACCAATCAATCAGTGGAGACCTAGACCCTAAAAGGACACACCCAGAAAACTACTAAATATTTTATTGAAATCTTCCCCTGGGACCTCCCCTAAAATCTCCACCCTTAAAACTTTTAGGATAGAGTGCTGTTCTGAGAACATACGGGTGACTTTCCCTTCCCCTACCCCTACCTCGAGGCAGTCACCTTTACCTTCCTCACTTCTAAGCTCCAAGGGCCATTCCTTTACCTCTATAACTTACTTCCTAAGCCCATTTCTTCTAGAAATTACTTCTACCTCTGTGGTTTTCCAAATAAATATTCTTTTATAGTTTGAGTCTGGGTTCTGAATTATTTCCTAGCCAGGACCCAAGTACCAAGATTGCTGAACCCAGGTTCAGTCTGATCCCATCAGTCTGACACCTGGTGCCCTTCCTCTCTCCCACAATATTAACGTTCTTGGACTCTAAGGCTGTGTGGCAAGATTCGGGAGAACCCATCCAGGACCACCTGACAGACCCAGACCAGTGCTCAGTACCAGCAGGGGCCCATTGTGCCCACTGGCTCCTTGCTTTGCATCAGGTGGACTTGGGTGAGTTTTTTCTTGGAATTCCCAACCTCCTTGTTTTAAGGTAAAAGGCTGGCTTTCTTTAAACTGTTTATAAGATCCTAGAAGTAAAGCTAAAGGTTAAGGGTTGAGAGACACTAGGCTAAACATAAGAACAGATAACTAAGGACAGTGGGGAAAAAAGAATGGTTGCTTTTTAACTTTGGCTTTTCAGTTGGAGTTGCTTTCTGAGTGTGAACAAAATCTTTTGCTGGATAAATGAGAACCTAAATTCATGTAGCTTCCAAGGTAAGGGACAGGATTTGCCTCAGGGCCTGAGGTGCTAGCTCTGTCTGACCAGTGATATGTTAGGGGAGGAAATGTCACCCTGGGGACAAGGTCTTATCCTACAATTGTGCTTTGCTAGGTTCCTAGGGCTTTCTGCCCTGCTCTGCTCACATCACATCTGTCTAACTGCCTACCACAGTTCTATGAGCAGACTGGATAAGGTTGAGGCAAGTCAGTTTTTTTGTTTTGTTTTGTTTAATCCTCACCCAAGGACATTTTCCCATTGCTTTTTTTCTTTTTTTTCTTTTTAATAGAGTGGAAGGGAGGTGGGAGGGAGCAGAGAGAAAGAAACATCCATGTGAGAGAGAGACATCAATTGGTTGCTTCCTGCACAAGGCCTGGTGGGCTGGAAATCAAGCCTGCAGTTGAGGTATGTAGCCTTGACTGGGAATCAAACCCGAGACCCTTTGGTAGACCCATGGGCCGACATTCTAACCACTGAGCAAACAGCCAAATAACCGTTTTTATAAGAACAAAGGAATTATTGATTTTTTTTTACATTTCTCTCCTTTAAGTTCTCTTCTTTTTTGCTGTCTGATTCAACCATGTCAGTCTATTCACCACTTTATTCTTAACCCCAAATTATTAAATTATAAATATATTCTAATCCCTGTGAATTTGTTTGGTGTGCTAGCAATCATATCATTAAACAAAATAACCTCTAAGTACTATATTTATTTATTAAATGCACTTAGGCCACGGGTCTTTCTCGTCTTGTGAGAAAGAATTAGGAGTAGAATATCAATTTTGAGATTCCAAAATTTCACAAGGAGGGAAAGCCTCCAAAATTGTGATTCAACAACATTCATAACAAATCACTTCCGATATAGACATTAAAAAAAAGACTATAAAGAAAGGAAATGTTAGAGAAACAGAGAAGTGAATTACTCAAAGAAGAATTTTACTCTTCCAACGACTTCAGCTGAAAGTAAATGGACTCTCTATGCTGGTTAACCAGAAGGCATGCTGCAAAGGAAGGTAGCACAGATTTTTGAGGATCTTCTTCACAAGGAGCAGGAACCCAATATCAGAATTTGCTCTTGACTGAATGACCGTATCTTCAGCATGGTTTGGGGTATTACATTACCTACAATGTTGATGACCTTAAATGGAGTAGTAGTTACAATTGTTATCTAATCTTTGATTGTAATAAAGGGTGCATGTGTTTAGGGTTTTTTTCCATTTAAATATTGTACTGTTGAGAATTATATTGTAGTTTGGCTTTAGTATTAGCAAATCAAAGCTTATTAGCCCTTGTGTCTAGGCAGCCCATGAGACTTTTAAAAAAATCTTTATTGTTGAAAGTATTATATATGTTACCTTTTTCCCCCAGTGACCCCTTATAGCCTGCTCCCCTCCTCCACCCGCCCCCTCAAGCCCACTCCAGGCCTTCACTGCTCTATTGTTTGTGTCCATGGGTTATGGATATATACATACAAGTTCTTTGGTTGATTTCTTCCTACCCGCCCACTCTTACCTTCCCTCTGAGATTCAACAGTCTGTTCCATGCCTCTGTGTCTCTGGATCTATTTTGTTCATCAGTTTATTTTATTCATTAGATTCCACATTTGAGTGAGATCATGTGATACTTGTCTTTCTCTGACTGGCTTATTCCACTTAGCATAATACTATTCAGGTCCCTCCATGCTGTCTCAAAGGACAAGAGATTCTTCCTTTTTACTGTTGCAGAGTATTCCAAGATATAAATGTACCTCTGCTTTTGTATCCACTCATCTACTGATGGGCACTTGGGCTGTTTCCAAATCTTAGATATAGTAAACTGTGCTGCTATGAATATAGGGGTGCATACATTCTTTCTGATTGGTGTTTTGGGTTTCTTAGAGTATATTCCTAGAAGTGGGGTCAAATGGCATTCTGTATTTAATTTTTTGAGGGAACTCCATACTGTTTTCCATAATGGCGGCACCAGTCTGCATTCCACCAGCAGTGTACTAGGGTTCTCTTTTCTCCACATCCTCCCAGCTCTTGTCATTTGTTGATTTGTTGATAGCCATACTAACAGGTATGAAGTGATACCTCGTTGTCATTTTAATTTGCATCTCTCTGATGATTAGTGACTTCGAGCATTTTTCCATGTTTCTTGGCCATCTGATGTCCCTTTGGAAAAGTGTCTACTTAGGTCATGTGCCCATTTTTTGATTGGATTGTTTGTCTTCCCTTTGTTAAGTTGTATGAGTTCCTTATATATTTTGGATATTAACCCTTTGTCAGATGTATTATTGCCAAATATGTTCTCCCATACGGTGGGTTCCCTTTTCGTTTTGTTGATGGTTTCTTTTGATGTGTTTTTGTTTTGATGTAGTCCCGTTTGTTTATTTTCTCCTAGGTTCCTTTGCCTTAGGAGATGTATCTGTAAACACATTGCTATGAGAGCTGTCTGAGATTTCGCTGCCTATGGTTTCTTCTAGGATTTTTATGGTTTCATACATTTAAGTCTTTAATCCATTTTGAGTTTATTCTTGTGTGTGGTATAAGTTGGTGGTCTAGCTTCATTTTTTTGCATGTATCTGTCCAGTTTTCCCAACCCCATTTATTTTAATTTGCCTCTCTCTGATGATCAGTGACTTTGAATAGACTGTCTTGACTCTATTGTATGCTCTTGCCTCCTTTGTCAAATATTAATTGAGGGTAATGGCTTGGGTCAATTTCCTGGGTCTCTGTTCTATTCCATTGATCTATATGCCTGTTCTTGTGCCAATACCAGGCTGTTTTGATTACAGTGGCTTTGAAGTGTAACTTGATGTCTGGTATTGTGATCCCTCCAACTTTGTTTTTCTTTCTCAGGATTACTGCAGCTATTCGGAGTCTTTTTTGGTTCCATATATATTTTTGGAGTATTTGTTCTAGATTTGTGAAATGTGCTGTTGATATTTTAATAGGGATTGCATTGAATGCCCATTAGATTTTGACTCTCTGTTTTGTAATTTGTATTTTACTGTCCTAGATCCATATCCTACCACCAGCACACAGCATCCTTCTCACTACAACTGGATCATAGAGAAATGCTTGCTAAAAAATAAATGACAAAATTAATAAATAAATAATAAATGACAGCTAGTTTTTGATAGGTGACTATTACACAGTAGTGATAGATACTGTTAAGACTCTGTCCTCTAAGGAACTTACTATCTAGTTCAGTGGTCAGCAAACCACGGATCGAGAGCCACATGAGGCTCTTTGGCCCCTTGAGTGTGGCTCTTCCACAAAATACCACGTGCCGGCATGCATGTACAGTGTGATTGAAACTTTGTGGCCCATACGCAGAAGTCAGTTTTCGGCCTGGGCGAGTCTATTTTGAAGAAGTGGTGTTAGAAGAAGTGGGGGGTGTCCGTGGTCGGGCGACGGGAGACACAGTGCAGGCAGGCCACGGGATATGCAGTGCGGGGGGTAGGGGGGGTGGGGGTGGGGAGTATTCATGCATGAGTTGAGGATGGGAGAGTTGGAAGGGGACATACCTCAATCAGAATGAGGACGTTTTTAGCAAAGGCCAGCTTAGGAGTACCCTAATTAAGTTAATAACAATGTACCTACCTATATAGTTTAAGTTTAAAGAATTTGGCTCTCAAAAGAAATTTCAATCGTTGTACTGTTGATATTTGGCTCTGCTGACTAATGAGTTTGCCGACCACTGGTCTAGTTTGAGGTATAATTAATGCCTATTTATATTAAAGCACCAAGCACAATACAAAGAGTGTGTTATGGCTTAGGTTGATTTGGCTTAGTGGATAGAGCATCAGCCTGTGGACTGAAGAGTCCCAGGTTTGATACTGGTCAAGGGCACATGACCAGATTCTGGTTCGATCCCCAGTAGGGGGTGTGTAGGAGGTAGCCAATCAATGATTCTCTCTCATCATTGATGTTTCTATCCCTCCCTCTCCCTTCCTCTTTGAAATCAATAAAAATATATTTAAAAAACAAACAAATAAAAAGAAACGAAGAGTGTGTTATGTATTATTCAAGTGTGCTATAGAACGAGGAAAAGTTAGGGCTGGCTTGGTATTTAAATTAGCTTTTAAAAATTATATGTTTTCATTGATTTTTTTTAAGAGAGAGAGGAAGGGAGAGGTAGAGAGAAGGAGATAGAAACAACAATGAGAGAGAAATGTAGATCAACTGCCTCCTGCACTCCCCACCTGTACTGGGGGTCAAGCCCAAAACCTGGGCAATGGGATTTGAACCAGTGACCTATTGGTGCATGGTATGATGCTCAACCAACTGAGCCACACTGGCTGGGCTGAATTAGCTTACTTTTGAAAGGGCAAGGTTCAGGGAATTTGTTTTGTTTGTGTGTGTGTGTATGTATGTATGTATGTGTTTGTTTTTTGTTAATCCTCATCCGAGGATACTTTTCCATTAATTTTTTTAAAGAGAAGGAAAGACAGAGAAAAACATCAATGTGAGAGAAACACATGGATTGGTTTCTCATGTAGATCAGCTAAATGTAGATCAGCTGCCTCCTGCAACCAAGGTATGTGCCCTTGACTGGAGTTGAACCGGGAACCCTTTGGTCCACAGACTGATGTTCTATCCACTGAGCAAACCAGCTAGGGCAGACTTTGTTTATTTTTTATGTATGGTGATCCTGGTGTTTCACTTGATTTTAAACATATGATTTATAGTTATTTGTTTTTGTGTATTTGTTAATTATCTGGAGAACAATCTGATCTCTTGTGTTTCACATTTCACCTAAGTCACAATAAAGGTGATGTTCTAAAAAAAATATGTATATGACAGCAAAATTTTAAAAAACTTTTTAATACCACAAATGTGTATTACAGTGACAGCAATTCTATCCAGTGCTGAAAAATTATGTATCCTGCCTATATTGTAACATCAAACTTTGAAAAATTATATACAGAAAATTTTAATACTAAAATTAAATAACACATCTTTGGATAAAATTTTTGGATTTTTAATTTATCTCAGAATTAAAAATCTGAGATGGTGATATTTGGCTTTAGCTCAATATCAATAAAAACCTGGTCAATTTTATTTGGCCAAAATTTGGTTTTGATACAGTTCTAAATCTGCAACTAAATCCTATCAAATATGTAACTACTAATCTAATCCCATTCCCAGTCCTAATCTTAAAACCATTCCCAGTTTTAATTTTAGCCCCATTCCCTTACCCAGTTTTATATTTCTTCATATAATCTTACTAGAGGCCCGGTGCACAAAAATTTGTGCACTGGCAGGGGAGGGGGGTGGGAGGGTGTCCCTCATCCCCACTTGTGCCCTCTCACAGTCTGGGACCCCTTGGGAGATAACCACCTGCTGGCTTAGGCCTGCTCCCCGGGTGGCAGATGGCAGGCCTGATCCCTAGGTGCCTGCCCCGCCACCCCTGGTCGCGCACACAGCAGGGCCGATCCGGGGGTTGGGGTGCCACCCCGGGTCAGGTCGCACACAGACACTTGCTGCCCCGGGTCACAGATAGCAGGCCCGGATGGCGGCAGGGCAGGCTGGATGGCACTGTCCCGACCTGCCTGCAGTATGCAAATTAGCCGCCATCTTTGTTGGAGGTTAATTTGCATATCACACTGATTAGCCAATGGGAGGTGTAGCGAAGGTACAGTCAATAACCATGTTTGTCTATTATTAGATAGGATATGGTCTAGTTTACTTATTAATTATGATTATTACTGTCCTCTCATCCTTCCCACTACTAGATGTAGATCTTTGAGGACAGAAATTTTTAAAAATGTTTTGTTCACAACTATATTCCTAGTGCCCAGAACAGTGATTGGAACATAAACGTTCAACTAAATTCAATTTAATGGTGCAACGCTGGGAATATTTATGCCAAAATATCTACAAAGATCATTTCTAATGGTGGGATTATGGATCATTTTTCTTTTGCTGATTTATATAGAATGGGGCAAAAGTAGGTTTACAGTTGTGAGTATGCAAAACACAGTTTATTCTTGTATTATTACTTAACTAGAGGCCTGTTACAGAAAGATTCCTGCAAGAATAGGGCTTCCTATGGCTGGAGCGAAGGAGAGAAGGGAGCAAAACCCGCTGAGGCCGGCTTCGCTCCCGTCTCCGCTGCCCGGCTTGTCTCGCCCCACCTCCTTCCTTTGTTGGCGGTTAAGTTGCATATCACACTGATTAGCCAATGGGAGGTGTAGCAAAGGTACGGTTAATTACTATGTTTGGCTATTATTAGATAGGATTATATATGTATCATATATAAGTATATTAAATATATATAATAGAATATTATTAAGCCTTACCCCACTCCAAAAGAAAGAAAGAAAGACTGCTATTTGTGACAATATGGATGAAACTGAAGGGTAATATGCTAGTGAAATAAGCCAAACAGAGAAAGACAAATACTGCATGGTATAATTTATGTGGAATTAAAAAAAATTTAAACCAGAACAGAGTAGAATGGTGGTTGCCAGAGGCTGAGGAATATGGGAAAAGGGGAGAGGTTGGCAAAATGTATACATTTTCAATTGTAAGGTGAGTAAGTTCTCTTCCCCATAAGCAGCCTGAGGTGACCTCTAAAAATGGTTTGCTATTCACTGAACCCAGGAAACCCCACAAAATAATGCAAAACAAGAGGTTCAAATTTTTGTGTTCTCTTAAAGAACCCTCGTGAAACTGCCCAGGCCATCAAGGGTATGCAGATCTGTAAAGCCACCAAGTATCTAGAGCAGGGGTGGGCAAACTTGTTGACTCGAGGGCCACAATGGGTTCTTAAACTGGACTGGAGGGCCGGAACAAAAGCATGGATGGAGTGTTTGTGTGAACTAATATAAATTCAAAGTAAACATCATTACATAAAAGGGTATGGTCTTTTTTTTTTTTTTTTTTTAGTTTTATTCATTTCAATGGGCCGGATCCGGCCCGCGGGCCGTAGTTTGCCCACAGCTGATCTAGGGGATGTCATTTTACAGAAGCAATGTGTGCCAATCTGTCATTACAGTGGTGGAGTTTGTCAGTGTGGTCAAGCCAAACAGTAGGCTGGACACAGGGTCGGTGGCCCCAAAAGAGTGCTTAATTACTAGTACTACTGGACATGCTTAAAATTGCAGACGGTAATGCTGAACTTAAAGGTTTAGATGTAGATTCTCTGGTCATTAAGCATATCCAGGTGAACAAAGCTCCTAAGACATGGTGCAGAGCCCATACGGGAGCTCTCTAATGTACAACATGATGCGTATACTTAATTATACTGTATTGGAATATGCTAAAAGAATAGCTCTCTAATGTTCTCACTGGAAAAAAAGTGTTAATGTATTAATTAACTCAATTATGAGAATGATTTCTCAATGTATATATACATCATATCATTGTATTATACACTTTAAATGTATTATGATTTTGTTTATCAGTTGTACCTCAATGAAGATGGAAAAAATGACAGAAACCAAGTAATATCTAGGATTCTATTTCAACAATCTCTGGGAGATGAAATGAGATTCTTGACTAGAATGATGGCAGTAAGACTGTTTTCATCATTCAGAATGAAATAGATTATAATGTGATAAACAGCCACAAAATTACAGTGGCTTAAGATAAGTGTTTATTTATTTTTTCCCAACATATATTTTTATTGATTTCAAAGAAGAAGAGAGAGGGAGACAGAGATAGAAACATCAATGATGAGAGAAAATCACCGATCAGCTGCCTCCTGCATCCCCCACTGGGGACCAAGCCTGCAACCTGTGCATGTGCCCTTGAGTGGAAATGAACCCAGGACCCTTCAGTCCCCAGGCCCGTGCTCTATCCATGAGCCAAAACATCTAAGGCAAGTGTTTATTTCTTGCTCATGGGAAGTCCACTGTAGGACTTTCCAAGCAGCTCTCCTCCATGTGTTGGCTCAGTATTCCATGCTGTTTTGATTTTATATTACTTCAAAGTTAACATAGGCTTCCACAATTAACATTGCAAGGGGAGAGAGAACATAGTGAATTGTACACAAGCTTTTAAATGTTTTCACCAAGAAGTGCCACAACTACTACCACACACATTTTACTGGAGGAAACAAATCCAGGACTTTGAGAGGGTGGGGATAACTATTTCATGTGCTTGTGAGGAAAAGAGAACTAGAAATAGTGAGCACACTTATGCTTACCAAATCACTTACTATATTGAAAGCTAATAGTCAACTTAATTGGATGAAACTGGAGGGTAATATGCTAGTGACTGACAGACTGTATGTTGGCACCACAAATGTTTGTTACTGGATCACTATCAGAACTAGGAAAGCCATGAAGTAGAGCTGGTTGAGAATATTTTTGGAAAGAGGGTGTTGAGTATGGATCCAAATGCTCAAGCAACATCACATAATAAGTCCCACAGACACAAAAGTAATCATTGGATTCTCTAAGAGAAAATTTTCTTTAAAGGAAAGCAGAGAGTCTTAACCGGTGTGGCTCAGTGGGCTGAGCATCATTCCATGCACTGAGAGGTCACTGGTTCTATTCCCAGTCAGGACACATGTCTAGGCTGTGGGCTGGATCCCCAGTAGGCAGCTGATTGATGGTGCTCTCTTATTGATGCTTTTTTCTCCCTCTCCCTCTCCCTTCCTCTCTCTCTCTCTCAAATCAATAAAAACATTTAAAAAAAAAAGAAATAAAGCAGAGGGATATGGTTGGATCTTGAGAATACACATAGGAAGCTGGAGAAGGAATGACCAGTGAGATCAGAAGGGAACCAGAATAGTGCATAATTGTGAAAAGCTGAGGGAGGAAAGAGCTTTAGAAGAGTTAACTGTACTAAAAGTATTAACTGATGTGAAAGAAAATGAGAACTGATTTGGTAAGGAAGACTTAAGTTATATAAAAATATGTTTTGAGTAGCTAGATGGGACAGAAGCCTAATCACAGTAAATTGATTAAAACAATTGAACAGCAAAATATAGTGCTTTAGGGTTTGTGAACCATTAGTTTAAGAAGTTGGGTTGTGAAATTAAAGAGTTAGCAGAACAGTAGTAACCTACGTCATAGTTAAGGAGGAATTGTAGCCTTATCTTGCTCTGCTCTCTCACCCCCATCCCACCCTGGCGACTGTAGCCTAAGATCTAGGGTGGGGGGGAATGAGGAGGGATATATTTAAAATGTTGGAGGAAGAAGAAATAATTGAAGGATGAGGATTTCAGAAAAATGGAAAATTACGTTTTTCAAAGTCCCAGGAAAGTGGTTAACCTTGGAAAAGAGGAACTATAGATATCTTGAGTTATTAGAAATTAAGAAGAAACGGGAATAACAGAGAAGGAAGAAAATGTGTGGAAGGTGTCATTCAACTTTCTTCATTAGTACTGTATTATAGAGGTATTTTAGTATATGGACAGAACAGTCTGGGCAGAGGCAGCACCTCTTACTGATGAGGAAGGGCAGGTTAAATTAGGATAATCAGTAGAGGTCATACATCTACGAGTAATCAAAAAGGAAGTTGACGTTATGAAGGTAGGAGAGTGAGAATCTAGATATGTAAAAGGCTAAGTGACCATCCAACCATCCGACCGGCTGGCCGGTAGGTATGATGCGCACTGACCACCAGGGGGCAGATGCTCAGTGCAGGAGCTGCCAAGCTGCTGTACTTGGCAGCAGTGGTTCTCTGGTGATGCACCCCGGAACCAGAGAGGAGGGAGCTCTTGCACTCCAGGACCCCTCTGGGGGTGTCAGAGAGCTGGTTCTGACCTGATCCCTGCAGGCCAGGCCGAGGGACCCCACCTGCTGGAGGGACCCCGCTCACTCCGCAGACACCCTTCCAGCCGCAACACCACCCCAGGTGCAGCAACCCGGGAGGGACCGTGGGAGGTTGGCTCCAGGGTGTGTCTGGCCCATCTCGCCCAGTCCTGCCCCGCCGGCCACCTTCTAATTAATTTCCTTTCAATGTGCAGGAGTCCATGCATCGGGTCACTAGTGGTGAATAAGATCCTAGCTGTTTGGAAAGAGGTACGAGGATATGTGCCATTAATGTTTCTGAGACAGGTAATACCAACTTCAAAATCTGCTCTCATTTGTTACAAATAGCACTTGAGCTTTATTTCTCTCATTTCATCATCGTAGCAACCTTGCAAAGGAGGTATTATTATTCTCCTTTTATAGTTGGGGTACTTTGTTTCAGAGATAGTAAACTGTAACTAATGTATATGAGTTTGAATTAGGATTACATAGTAAAGACAGAGAATAATTTAAAAACTCTTATCTAAGTTCCAAACCACTATTTCCCCCTGGATACACTGGGTTTCCCAGGGCCCTCTCTCCTTTTACCAGGATTTGAAAATATATTAGTAGAAACTGAATGCATACACAGGCCCTTATATATTATGCATGATTTTTTCCTATAGGAATGCACTTGTCATTTCTTTTTCCAAGAATATTAAAAATATATATCACATATCTCTTTAAATAATACAAAACAGGTTGCAAAAGAGCCAGTAGATCACCAACTCCATCTTTCAGAAATCAAATAGCTAGCAATCTATGTATCTAAAATACCTGGAAAGAACATATATCAAGGAGACCAAGATGGCGGCATAGGTAAACACCGGAGATTGCTGCCGCAAACAACCACTTCAAAAATACAACTAAAAGACGGAACAGACATCACCCAGAACCATAGGAAGGCTGGCTGAGGAGAGACTCTTCAACTAGAAGGAAAGAGAACAGCATACGGAGGCTCAGAGGAGGCACAGTGTGGAAAATACAAAGGTGCGGAGGTGCGCGCGCAAAGCAGGCTGGTGGCTGAGGGCGCGGTTGTCGTTTTCAATCAGGAGGGAGTCTCAGACTCTGAGCTCCAGATCCAGGCGAGTCTCTAGGGACTCAGACTCAAACGGGAGAGGCGGGATTGTCTGGCATCAGTTGGAACGTGAGGGCAGCTTTCTCTCTGAGGTTTGCAGCGGTTGCTGGGGTTCTGAGAAGCAGAGCCTCTGGGAACGGGACTGAGAGCAGCCATAACTGCTCCCTCCGCCCGCCCTGTTGATCCCGCCCCGCCCAAGCCCTGCGCAGAGCCATTTGCCGGATAGCTTCAGGCAAAGGCTAGATTAGCACCTCTCCAGAGGACAGAAGTTTTCCCACTGCAGATACAGGTGATTCTCACAGCCAGTCAGCCTGGTGGTCAAATCCCTCTAGTATTAACTACAACAATCAAGGCTTAACTAGAACAAGACTGCGCACAAAGACCACAAGGGGGTGCACCAAGAAAGCATAAAAAATGCGGAGACAAAAAAACATGACAGAAATGGAGGATATAGAGCTAAAAAACGCAATTTTGAGGGTTTGCAATAATGTGCTAGAAGCTGCCAATAAACTTGATGAGAGCCTCACGAAATCTAATGAGACCCTCGATGCTGTGATAAAGAACCAACTAGAAATTAAGCATACACTGACTGAAATAAAGAATATTATACAGACACCCAATAGTAGACCAGAGGAGCGCAAGAATCAAGTCAAAGATTTGAAATGCGAAGAAGCAAAAAACACCCAACCGGAAAAGCAAAATGAAAAATGAATCCAAAAATACGAAGATAGTGTAAGGAGCCTCTGGGACACCTTCAAGCGTACAAACATCAGAATTATAGGGGTGCCAGAAGATGAGAGACAGCAAGATATTGAAAACCTATTTGAACAAATAATGATGGAAAACTTCCCCCACCTGGTGAAAGAAATGGACTTACAGGTCCAAGAAGCGTAGAGAACCCCAAACAAAAGGAATCCAAAGAGGACCACACCAAGACACATCATAATTAAAATGCCAAGAGCAAAAGACAAAGAGAGAATCTTAAAAGCAGCAAGAGAAAGTGACTCAATTACCTACAAGGGAATACCCATAGGACTGTCAGCTGATTTCTCAACAGAAACTTTGCAGGCCAGAAGGGAATGGCAAGAAATATTCAAAGTGCTGAATACCAAGAACCTACAACCAAGATTACTTTATCCAGCAAAGCTATCATTCAGAATTGAAGGTCAGATAAAAAGCTTCACAGATAAGGAAAAGCTAAAGGAGTTCATCACCACTAAACCAGTATTATATGAAATGCTGAAAGGTATCCTTTAAGAAGAGGAAGAAGAAAAAGGTAAAGATACAAATTATGAACAACAAACATGCATCTATCAACAAGTGAATCTAAGAATCAAGTGAATAAATAATCTGATGTACAGAATGAACTGGTGATTATAATGAATCAGGGACATAGAAAGGGAACAGACTGACTATTCTTGGGGGGGAAAGGGGAGTGGGAGATGCAGATGCGGGAAGAGACTGGACAAAAATCGTGCACCTATGGATGAGGACAGTGGGTGGGGAGTGAGGGCGGAGGGTGGGGCGGGAACTGGGAGGAGGGGAGTTATGGGGGAAAAAAAAAGAGGAACAAATGTAATCTGAACAATAAAGATTTAATTAAAAAAAAGTCTTAAAATTAAAAAAAAAAGAACATATATCAAAATGTTAACACTTGTTATCTTTGGGTAGTGACATCTTATTTTCTAAATCTTATTCCTTTTTTAGTGGTTTTTATTTTTTTTACATTTTCTACAATAAACATATATTTCTTTAGTAATCATACCACCCCACACAATAAATATACAATTCCATTTCACATTTATGTAACAAACAGCAATAACATTATACAAATGAACATGTCACTCTCATCTGAACTATTGATATAATTAGGAAATGAGTTTTTCCCCTTGTCTTCGTAATAATTCCCCCAATGTATTGTTTCCATAGTTATGCAGTCTGCTGTAATCCCAGTGGATCCCTATCCCTGGTGCATAAAACAAAACAAAACACGCACAAGACCTGAGATCTTTGGATCTCAGTTGTGACTGGAGACGGAGGAGAAGCAGCACCCTCGGCTGTAACACACTTTTGCATGGATGTACAGGTAAACCTCCCTGAGATTTGTCCGTGATCCCTCCGTTCATCGCTGGACGCTCCCGTTGCCTAGTAACGAGAATCATCTTCCCGGGACAACACCTCCTTCTTTTAGACCCCTCCCCCTTCTTCCTCCCACCTCTCGGGCAGAAACGGGGGGGCGGGAGGGGAGGAGAGCCGGGCCCTCCAGCCACTCAGAGGCCCCCACCGCCGGCCCGCGAACGATGATTGGAGGGGCGTGTGGGCGGTGCTTGGAAGGGCCCGCCACGCCGGGGAGGGACGTCAGCGCGTCGACGCGGGGGTTTTCTCCGGTCGGCCCGCTACCCAGCTCGGGTCTGTGAATCTGCGCCTCTTCCTCCGCCGGCCCCGGCCGGGAGCGCAGTCGTCGGTTCGCGGGCCGGCGCGATCATACCGGCTTCTGCTCGGACTGACCGTCGCCCTCACCCCCCTCCTGCCCTCTCCTCCGAGGCTCACCGCGCTGAGGCTTTTCGTAGTGAAGGCGGTTCGGGACGCGGCCCGGGGCCACCAGGGGCCCATCCCCGCTCCAGGCTCGGATGGGAGGCGGAGGGAGGAGAGGCCTGGGATGCTGAGGCTGATGGCCAATTGCTGCAGCTGGTTCAAGCGGCGGCAGGAGCCCGTCAGGTAGGCTGAGCCGCCGGCCCGCGCCTTCCCGGGGACCGGGGCCGCCGCGCGCCGCGCCGAGCAGTTGGGCGGGGAGCCGCCCCCTCTCGGGGCCGGACGAGCCCGTCCCAGGCCGCGGGGGATGCTGTCGCTCCCGGTTTGATTGGTCCCCGGAGGGAAGGACAGAGGATGCCGCCTTCTTGTCGAGCTGCGTTTAAGGCTTCAGCAAGAGCGCCTGTTGTTATAATTTAAATGGGTTCAAAACACTCTGAGTTGTGGATTTTGTACACGTGTGTATTAATCCTCTGAAGTTTTTGTAATGAGGTTCTCCTTTTTTTAAGTAGAGAAGCATGGGATATTGTTTTCATAACATTCACACACCCCTTTCCAACACAGTCACACACGTTTTGTTTGAGGACTTCCTTGGGCTTGAAATCTGGCTCCACTACTTCATAATTACAGTGTATGACTTTATAGATTTTTTGGCCCCACCTTCCTCATGTATTTAATGAGGGGTGATAACATCTGTGCCTCAGGAGTGTTGTATTAAATGTGAGTAACTGATGGAAAGGGTTTTCTTAACTGTAGGTTCGCTTCAATTGAAATCTAGTTAATCCTTTTCATTGAAAGAGTTTAATTCTTAACTTTTTAGTTTGAAATGCCAGATATATTAATATTCATTGCCCGATACTAGATATTCATTCATCCACTTCTCAACAAGTATTTGTTGAGAAAATATTATGTGCCAGAGGCACTGTACTAGGAAGGAGTCAGTGAAAATGATGTGTTTTGTTTTTTTATATATATATTGAGGGGCTCAGCCTATAAAGAAAGCTTAAGTTTTTTACTCTTTATAAAAAATAACGACTTCTTACATTTCTACTTTGGAATTAGGCCAAGGGTAAATTGTAGTAAAATTTTTGTGTGTTTTTTTAAATTAACATTTCAAGCATAGCGTTTGCAGTAAGGATGAGCTATCCTTTAAAGAGTAAATCTGAAAAGCTATAAGGAAAAAGTGTATGTCTACATTTGGAAAAGAAATGTGCTCTAAACAAAACTTTTAAAATTATTCCCTCTTAATTGGATTTGAATGTTTTAAATATAAGTAATATGATTGACTGATAGAGTCAAAGATGTGTTTGGGTGTATAGATTTGTTCTAATCATCTTATGTGCTGATAACAGAATCTCTACTGAGATTTGAGGGATCACTCATAATAAATGGGTCTCTCTTCTTTTTTTCCCCTATTTCTGCTTTTTTAAAATGTATTTTGTTTTTAGAAGAGGGCACAATACCATGTCTTCTTTTAACTAAAACACCCAAAAAGCTTGCACTCCTAAGGAGTTTTCAGTTTAATTCATCATTCTTTGTGTTTGCTTCTCTTAGCAGGTATAGTGTAACATCGGGGTTAATTGTTTAAAGAAAAGATAGAGTTCAGAGAAAGGAGAATGTATCTTTGTCTAAGTAGCATCTAGAACTGTGTTGTCCAGTGGAGTAGCGACTTGCTGCATGTGGCAGTTGAGCATTTGTAATGTGGCTAGTCCTAATAGAGATGCCGAAGTATATAATATAATACAAAGTGGATTTAGAAGATTTATTATGCAAAAAGTAAATAAGTAAATATGTCTTTTTTTTTTCAGTGTGATTACATGTTGAAATAACTTTTGCATGTACAGGATTAAATGAATTATAGTAAAATGATTGCACCTTTTATTTTCACTTTTAAAATGCAGTTATTAGAAAATTTAAACTTACATATATGGTTTACAGTGTAATTCTATGGGAACTCCCTGATCTACATGGCCTAATGTAGAGGCATAGGTAAATACTAGTATCTCTCACTGTTGGATAGAATTAACAGCCAAAGGAATTAAAAACAAGTTAGATTACACCCATCTGTTAAGTATCATTGTTCAATGCCTACTTCATAATAGTGCCTAAATAAATATTTGCAAAATATTGTATGTATTTTGATCACTCCTTAGCAATAATCATCTTAATGTAAATAATATTGGCATATGTAGTTGCAGTTACTGGAATAAATGAGAGGTGAGCAAACTGATTTAAAGTATATATCAAATTTTTGCTTTTATGAGCTACTGTTTTGTATTTTGAAGGTTTTTTGCTATGCTGCTCCTTATTGCGTTGTCTTTTCATGTTCATATTTTATGGAGATATGTTTACAGATGTGAGATGTAAGAGAAGATGATGTTTATTAATACATTATGTTTTGAGGTTACTTTGCTGACTTACCTAATATATCCTGCACTTTTTGGGTTTACCCACCTGTCCTCACTTAGCTGCTTTCTCAGTGAGACATTATTGTAGACAACTACAATAATCACGGATTAGATGCAGTATTCGGAACCTGTGATAAGGACAAGGTAGGAGTCAGAGATCAATTGTTAAGGCAGCAGTCTAGGTCAGGAGTGAGGACCAGCATGCCAGATAATTCAGGGACAATAGGCATGCTATTGTTAACCAACAGTCAGAATCTGAACTAGGCTTTCAATCTATGTAAATTAGTTGTGTGTTTTTTTTAATATATTTTATTGATTTTTCACAGAGAAGAAGGAAGAGGGACAGAGAGTTAGAAACATCGATCAGCTGCCTCCTGCACGCCCCCACTGGGGATGTGCCCGAAACCAAGGTACATGCCCCGACCGGAATTGAACCTGGGACCCTTGAGTCCGCAGGCCGACGCTCTGTCCACTGAGCCAAACCGGTTTGGCTGTAAATTAGTTTTGAATAGACTAATAACTAGACCCATAGTTATATAAGTGCCGTGCTCCTATAGAAGCAGTGCAATATAGTGTTGGGTTTTTATTTTTATTTATTTTTTAAAATATATTTTTATTGTTTTTTAGAGAGAGATAGAAACATTGATGAGAGAGAAACATCATCGATCAGCTGCCTCCTGCATGCCCCATACTGGTGATCGAGCCGCAACCTGAGCATGTGCCTTGACTGGGAATCAAACTGGTGACCTTGGTTAATGGGTTGATGCTCAACCACTGAGTCACAACAGCCAGGCAGTGTGGGTTTTTTTAAAAATAACTTTTATTTTGAGACCACAATATAGTGGTCAAAGCTAAGAAATTAACTTTGATACAATGCTATTAACTAAATTACAGACTTTATTCTGAGTTTACCAGTTTTAACACCTAATGCCCTTTTTTAAATCAGAGATCTATCCCAGGATTCCATATTGCTTTGCCATGTCTCTTTGGTCTCCCTCAATCTGTAGTAGTTCCTCAGTCTTTCCTTGTCTTTTATAACCTTGAGACTTTGAAGAGTATTTGTTAGTTGTTTTGTAGACCCCCCCTTCAATGTGTTTGGTGTTGTGATGGTAAAGGTGTTGTTGCATTAGTTGGGCAGAGGGATACCACAAAGGTGAGGTATCCTTCTCAGCATATTACATCCAGGAGTGTGTGATGTTGATATGTCTTGTTACTGGTGGTGTTAACCTAGTCCTAGATCACTTGGAATGGTGGTGTCATCCCAATTTCTCAGTATAGTGTTTTGAGTCAAACAGATTCAAGTTTGAATCCTAGGAGTTTTGGCAATTTTTTTTATGTGTCAAGTGTGGATAATTTCTGTCATGCAGCATTTTGAGAAAGAAAATTTACCCAACTACTTGATGCTTTGCACATAGTATTTACTCAGTAAATAACACCTATGATCCTAGGAGACAAGTGCTGATTAGTAAATTACCCTCCTCGATTCATTTTATACTTATCATTTTCTATGTTAGTGGAGGAAGGGTCCATTTTCTTTTCCCAGGCTAATTCTTATGCCTGTGCTCTTTATTTCATTTCTTCCCACTTCCTGGTGAACTTCAGTTGTTCAGCATTTGGCCAGAGATCAATGATAGGACTTCTGGGATGCAAGAATCAATCTAAACTTTTATCCCAAAATTTATTATTCAGTTTTATTATCCAAACTAAATAAGTCTTTCTGTTTTTCCCTCAGAGCTTCGTTTCTATTTCTTCTTTAGTACATAAACATGTTCAAGCTCCTCTTACTGTGGTTTTAGAACAGGAAGAGTTTGTTCACTCGGCTCTAGCAAAGCCAAACACTAGACCAGGGGTGGGCAAACTTTTTGACTCGAGGGCCACAATGGGTTCTTAAACTGGACCGGAGAGCCGGAACAAAAGCATGGATGGAGTGTTTGTGTGAACTAATATAAATTCAAAGTAAACATCATTACATAAAAGGGTACGGTCTTTTTTTTTTTTTAGTTTTATTCATTTCAAACGGGCCGGATCTGGCCCGCGGGCCATAGTTTGCCCACAGCTGCACTAGACCCTGAGAATTGCAGTGGAGAAAGACTATTTTATTGATGAATGGCACCATCCAGGAGAATGGGAAGCGAATGCTCAGAAGCTGGAACTCCTCTGTGGCATGTAGGTTACAGATTATATAGGGCAAAATCTCAAGACATGGTGGATTAGGGGTTTGAGTTGAGCTGGGAGTTGATTGGTTGGAGGTGGAGCAAGGATAATGACTCAACTCTTCAGGTCGTGAGGACAGCTCTGCGGTCTTTTCCAGTGTCTCTCTGTCTGGTCTCATGGGAAAATAGCCAGTGGTGGTTCCACCTTAGGGCTCAGGAACTGAAACGTAACTTGAGTCAAGATGTTGTGGTTAGCCCACCAGAGGTCCAGATGGTGTGACCATTTGTCAGGTCTAGGCTACAGTCTTCTGCCTTTGGGGGTTGCTGATTATGTGGGGGAAAGCCTGGGTCTCTGAGGGGTATATATAGAAATAGATATGATTTCTAGAACTAGGATTTATTTATTTATTTATTTTTAAAATATATTTATCGATTTTTTACAGAGAGGAAGGGAGAGGGAGAGAGATTTAGAAACATCGATGAGAGAGAAACATCCATCAGCCGCCTCCTGCACACCCCCCACTGGGGATGTGCCCGCAACCAAGGTACATGCCCTTGACCGGAATCGAACCTGGGGCCCTTCAGTCTGCAGGCCGACGCTCTATCCACTGAGCAACACCGGCCAGGGCATCTAGAACTAGGATTTAAAACTAAATTTAATTAAAGTCATAAATACCCTCAGCTTCCTTACCAAAAAAACCCAAAGCAAACTAAATGTTTCTTTTTTGCTGCTGTAGCAAATTATATTCACTTAGTGATTTCAAGCAGCACAAATTTATTATCCCATAGTTTTGACTCCAGAAGCCTAAAATTGGTCAGCAGAGTTGCATACCTTCTGGAGGGTCTATGAGAGAATCTTATTTTCTTTGTCTTTTCCACCAAAGGAAGAGGCTGTCTGTTATTTGGCCCATGCCCCTCCCTCCACCATCTTCAAAGCCAACAGCATAGCATGTTCTCCTCTGACCTTCTGTCTCTCCCTTATACGGAATCTTGTGATTTCCTGGATACTCAAAAATATACTCCCCCTCCAAGAACCTTAATCATTTTGGCAAAATTCTTTTGCCATGTATGGTAACATATTCACAAGTTCCAGGGGTTAGGATGTGGATATCTTTGGGGGACCATTATTCTGTGTCTACCATATTAAATAGCCCTCTTTCCCTGAAGTCACTAACTACTCTTTCTCCTTCCCTTCACCCCAAACTCAACGGTTGGCAATGGCTTACAGGCACGTTCTCAACCAGCTCCCTCCTCTCTCATATATTCCTTAACATCTTTCATTAGAAGACTTCTGCCTAGACCAACCATGTCAAACTCGAGGCCCACAACGAATATTTTTGCAGCCCAGCCAATATAACGGTATGTACGAAATCTATAATAATAAGAGTGTAATATGCAAATCCACCGAACTGCTGAACAGCAGAACGACTGTTTGGATGACCTTCCAGACGAAGCCGAGGCACCCTGGGCTGCGAGGGCAGCCGAGGAAGCAGGGGCTGCGAAGGCCTACTTTTGCATGAATTTTGTGCATTGGGCCTCTAGTCTATATATATAAAAGCCTAATATGCAAAGTGTCCCCTTGGGAGTTTGATTGCTCACTATGATGTGCACTGACCACCAAGGGGCAGCGTGGAATGAAGGGAGGCCCCGGCTGGCAGCCGCTAGGGACCCTACCCATGCATGAATTTCGTGCACTGGGTCTCTAGTGTTTTAATAAAAATTTCGTAACTTAACTTTTACAATATCCTTTATATATAATTATTAATAACAAACTATGTTTGCTAATAACTGATTACTGTAATCGTGTTGCATCCATTTCCCTTATGTGCAGGTGCACCATTTCTCTTCACTAATACTAGCAGTGAATATTTTAGCAGCCAATTGGCAAGTCATTAGTCTTGTTCTGACTTGTTTGGTGTGCACAATAGGAAATATTTCGCTTTTGGAGAACAAGAAAAATAGGTTTATTTGCATTATGCTTATTTGTGCAGTTATTCAGTGTCTGGTAAGTTAATGTTCAAGAAAAAATATCAGTTTTTATTAAAATGTTCTATTATTTTATGTTAACAATTACTCATTTATTTCAGCCCTTTGTATTCAGCATGTCTCTATCAAAATAAACCTATGTTTCTATGAAAATTGAAGCTTTTGTTTTTTTGCAACACACATAAACTTAAACCTTATATATTTGGCCCATGTTAGCCTTTGAGTTTGACATGCTTGACATAGACCCTTCAATTCAGTTGTTTGTACTATATTAGATGCAGCTGGTTATTATATCCAATGAATTATTTTCAATCTCTTGGCATCATCTATACTAATAAAAGGGTAATATGCTAATTAGACTGGGTCGACTTCCCCAGCTGCCTGCAGCCTGCCCCTCCCCCCCCCACCCACCCCCGGTTCCCCGTTCACTATTGGGTGATGGGTGTCTGATGGCCGGGGGGAAGGGACTAAGAGGTGGTCAGTGTGCCTCATTGTGACTGGTCCAGCGGTCGTTCTGTGGTTAGGGTCAATTTGCATATTAACCTTTTATTATATAGGATGAATTATTTTCAATCTCTTGGCATCATCTATACTAATAAAAGGGTAATATGCTAATTAGACCGGGTCGACCAGCCATCTTCCGGACATCCGACTTCCTTCCGCACAAAGCCATGATGGTGGGGGCCAAGTCAGAGTCCTTTAGGGAGCGATCACCCGGGAGGGGAGTGCATTGCGGGCCAGACCTGTTGGCAGAGAGAGAACAATTGGGGGGGCGATCAGGCTGGCAGGGGAGGACAGCTGGGGGCGAGACCAGGTTGGCAGGGGAGAGCAGTTGGGGGCGAGATCAGGTCGGCAGGGGAGGGCAGTTAGGCGCGATCAGGCAGGGAGGCAGAGGCAGTTAGAGGGATCAGCCAAGCAGGCAGGTTAGAGGCAATCAGACAGGCAGGCAGAGGGGTTGGGGTAACCAGGCAGGCAGGCAGAGGCAGTTAGGGGCGATCAGGCAGGCAGGTGAGCAGTTAAGAACCAGCGGTCCCAGATTGTGAGAGGGATGTCCGACTGCAGGGATTGGGCCTAAATCGGCAGTCAGACATCCTCTAAGGGGTCCCTGATTGAAGAGGGTGCAGGCTGGGCTGAGGGGGAAACCCCCCCCGCACAAATTTCATGCACTGGACCACTAGTTTGACATATAAAACCAATCTCTTATTGAGGAGAACCAAGCTGGCAGTGTAGGTAAATGCCGGTCCATGCCGCGTCCCACAACCACATCAAAATTACAACTGAAATACAGAACAGTCATAATTTAGAACCTTAAATCTGGCTGAGTGGAAATCCTACAACTAGAGAAGTAAAGAAGAAAGCACATTGAGACTGCTAGGAGGGGTAGAGGCGTAGAATGTGCTGGTCTGACACCCATGTGTGTCATTTTTTAAATTAGGAGTGATATATAGGCTGCAGCAGTTCTAATAGAAGCAAGGGGTCTCACCCCACACCAGACACTATCAGACCAGTGCTGGGAAGAGAAATCCTTGTAACTTCGGGCTATAAAAACCAGTGGGGAGAGTGGCTGAATGACAAGGAGCTTGCTGGAGTCCCACACAGTTCCTCTTAAAGGGTTGGTGCATGGACTTACTCGGACTTGCTCTCTTTAAGCTCCAGCACTGGGGCAGCGACTTGGGGGACCTAGGGACATACTGGGAGGAACTGGATTGTCTGGCAGCAGGCAAGAACTTGGCGGAGCCTTTCTCCCAGACAAACGTGCTGGCAGAAGTCATTGTTCTGATGCTGAGTCCTCCCCCTTCACAGAGCTGACTGGCAGGTACTATATATGAGTTTCCATCAGCCTAGCTCACACTGTTCACTCCACTCTGGTGATTCCTTGACATCCCACCCCAACCAATTTGCAGCACCACCCAAGCTGTTTGCAGCAGTTTTTCCATATGAATGGCCTGTCCTGGCTCAGGCTTCAGACTTTCTTAAAATCTCTCAAGTAGCAGCTGGTATCAGCATGCCCCATACCACTCAATAAGTGGCCCCAGACCCAGAACTAGTAGCAGCCTGCCTTGTTTCACAGCTTGGCCTCTCCTGGGCACTTCCAAGCCTAATATAATTATCAGCCATCTGCAGATCACTCTGTAGCTCCTGATAGGTGACTCCAGGCAGGGCATAGGCAGTGGCTGATTTTGCACCTTCATGGGGACCCAAGATACAATGCACCAGTGGACAGCTTCAGACCACACCAGATTACAGCTCTACACATCCACGAGCAACACACTCGGGACAGACTCGCTGAGCACCAAGCCCCACTGAAGCAAGTCCTGCCCCGTAGTGATGTCTCCTGCACAGCAGCTCTTCCACCGTAGTCACAGCTGGTCCTCACAGCCAGTTGCCCTGGGGATCAGTTCCTCTTAGTGATGCCAACAGCAATCAAGGCTCAACTACAAGACTGTGCATACAGCCCACACAGGGGAGCACCTAGAGGGCCCAGATCCCATTAATACATCAGCTTCAATAATGTTAGGTTGTAATCTTTTGATAATAAATCTGGTACCATTACAAAGACCCCATTTACTATTGAGATTTCTCAATTGCATGATGATTGCACCCACTTTCAATTTTAATTTATGACACGGCATTCCCGAAGGAGTAATACTATGAAGAAATTCGATGGGACAATTTTCCTTTTCAGTATCATCTGTGGAATCAATGGAATCATCACTCAAATATGTGTGAAAATCTCCATCAAGTATATCCAAATTTTCTTCATTTAATTTTTGAACATGCTCATTTTTTGGAGAAAGAATTGCACATTTAGATATATTTTTAATATTATCTATAGCAGTGGTTCTCAACCTTGGCTGCACATTAGAATCACCTGGGAATCTTTTAAAAATCCTGATTCCTGGGCCTCATCCTATGGAAATTGTTTCTTTGTTATGGTGTGGGGCCACAACATCAATAACAAAGAAACAGAATTAAAACTTTATTGTGGGGAGCCGCTACAGTGTTTCGGACAGGTTCAAGCCTTGGACTGATGAGAGGGCACAGTCCTCATTGCCACGTGCAAGTCCCAGCTTGGAGGGTAGGGCCCTCCCAGCACAATTATAGCCAACAGCTGTAGTTGTAAGCTTGAACCTGTGGTCTGAACACGTGGCCCCATCTGCCTGAGTGATGTAGGCTTGATAGAGTTCAGGTGCATGTAGTTGAGTAGGATTGAAACCCAGGAGAATGTTGTAAACATCTTGATCATGCCCTTACTTTGCCTTGTAGCATCTGCTATAAAATAAAGGCATGGCTGTGGGCGTGGTCTCTGTCTCTCAGAGAAGCAGAGACCCAGATTTCATTCTCTTGTCTGTCTTTTCTAAGCCTTTCAGCTGCCCCCACTCAGGTTCACCCCAGCCGTGTGCTGGCACGGCACACTTTAGAAAGATCTGCCTCCACGCTCCCAGGGCCCGTTTCTGCCTCAAACCTCGCCCTTACAGGAAACAGCTCTGGGGAGGGCGCAACCCCTGCAGGACTGACCTTCCGCTTGGTCACAGCAGTTGTGGTCATGATGAACACCACTCGTGGTTTTTATATAAGTAGATTATAATGTAAAAATAATAAGAGTATTTTTACCATCATTTAAACAAAAAGAAAAATATAGTAAGTACTCATGTGCTTATCACCCAAGTTTTAAGAATATTTACCTTTGCTCATGACATGTCATTTTTTTTTTCTAAAGAAAAGGCAATAAGTCCTTGAAGTTCCCTGCACTCTATTCATCTCCTACCATTCCTCCCCACAGTTACTCACTCCCTGGAATTACTAGTTCCTTGCCCATCTTTGTTTTTTGATGTCATATTTCAGACAAGCAAAGCTTACCTTCAAATTTCTAAGTAAATTGCTGTTCACTGTGACCAAGTCTGAAGGAAGAGTCTCAGATGTCACAGTAAGCAGTGTGCATTGACCAGTGTGGTCTCTGGGAAACATACAGTGATGTGCAATGTCATCCTTGCTGTGAATTTTTTTTCAGTGGGGGAACAATTAGTACTCTAATAGCCATCTTTCTTGTTCTAAATAAATATATCTGTAAATCTATACCATTTCTAGAAATTGCTGCGTTCCTAATTTCTTTAATTAAGCTGTACATACAGTTAGCAGGGATTATCTGATGTGTTGTATGCAGAACTGGAATATCTTACATTTCTTTTTATTCCCCTACAACTTCTTGTTTATTCAAATTAAGAATTTTAGAATTTCAGGGTAGGCTAGGACCTAGAGATATTCTGATTCTATCCTTTTATATTTTAGAAATCAACAGACTGACACTAAAAATTTCACTTGATAAAGATTTAAAAGCATATGATCCCAACTTTGATCCTCTTACTACTTATTAATACTCCATGAGTCCAGATAGTGTTTTTGGTGTGCTGTTTTCCTGGGCTGTACTATCTGAATTAAAATCTCAGAAAGTCATACACTTGCACAATAAAATCACATCATAATTTTTTTCATTGTATCATTTTCTTTGTGGTAGGTTTTTTTCATTCTCTTAACTATCTGTTATAAAACAGTGTTTCCAAATCCCTTTCCATGTATGTATTTGTTACTTGTAAATTTAGAACCTGTTCCATATAGTTTTAAATATTTTAGGTAATACATATCAGTTTTGACGTCTCAAATTTTGTTTTTTAATGAAAAATTTTATTTTGACTTGTATAATATTTTTTAGAAATAGCTTTTATGTAATGACCTCCTTTGAAGTATTGTCTTCCTTAGTTGGCAGATGTGGTTTAGAGTTGTAGATGTTCAAATGATTGCAGTAATGTCATTCAGAAAATATTCAAATTCAAGTGTTTTCTGAATCTAAGTTAAAACTTCAATATTATGTTGCTTATATTTCTGGTATGCTACGTTGTACATTTTTATATAAAAAGAGACCATGAGATAAAATATATAAAACAGGCCTTTACTCTCTTAATCCCTACTTTCCTTTTTTTTACTGGAAATTATTCCAGTTTTAAAAATATTTTTCACTGTTAATTGAAATAAACACTGTTAATTATTACCCCGAAACCATGAGCTTGTAAACTTTTTCAGAAAACTTTAGTCAGTTTGATGTTAGAAGATATGTGATTTTAATTACATTCTTTAATACTGAACTTTTACCTTGAGGTAAAAAGTTTTATAAATTCTATACGTACCTTTTTGCTTAAAGTTATATATTTTAATTTTGCTTAATTTTTACTCAGCAAATGGGGGAATGACACATTATATTTATGTTTTTCATTCAGTAAAGATGCCTCACACATTTGATCCTGGGGCTACAGAGTTGATGAAGAGAGATTTTAGTAGAGGAGACTGTATGATAAGTTGCATGACAAAGTTAGGATCTATTTACTGTGGTCGCACAGATAGTCAGGAAGGACTGGGGGAATTCCTGGTCTTATAGGCCTGCTGGGGAGTGGCAGAAGAAGAGTCTACAGAGATTGGTCTTGATTCTATTTAAGGTCTTTAAGCAGAAAAATACTATGACTTGATTTTCATCAACATCATGGGTAGCTTTTATTTATTTATTTATTTTTATTTTTTTAAAAATATATTTTTTTTGATTTTTTACAGAGAGGAAGGGAGAGGGATAGAGAGTTAGAAACATCGATGAGAGAGAAACATCGATCAGCTGCCTCCTGCACACTCCCTACTGGGGATGTACCTGCAACCAAGGTACATGCCCTTGACCGGAATCGAACCTGGGACCCTTGAGTCTGTAGGCTGACGCTCTATCCACTGAGCCAAACCGGTTAGGGATTTTTGTTTTTGTTTTCCTATGGGTAGCTTTTATTAACAGCATGCAATTTATGACTTTTGTTAATATACCTATAACTAGGTAATATACGTTCTATTACGTCCAGGAACTAGGTTATGATTCTGATAGGCCTAAATGTGGGGAAAAAATTATAAATTATCTTGATGGAAATGAGGCAGACTACCTGGATACCTGATGTACTATTATATCTATGTGTATATCTAATCTAATAAAAGAGAAACATGCAAATTGATCACACCTCCGCTATGCCCCAAGCCACGCCCACCAGCCAAAAAGAGCGACTATATGCAAATTAACCAAACCAAGATGGTGGCCGGCAGCCACAAAGCTGGAGCAAGCAAGGAGGCTTGGTTACCCCAGCGATGGAGGAAGCCAAGCTTCCCGCCTGCCCTGGCCGGCTGTGGCCTCCGCTCAAGGCAGCAAAGTTTCAATTATAGAAGCTAAATAAATCCCAGATACCTGCTTCCAGCCAGCCTCCACTGGGAGCTTGGGTGGCTGGGGGCCGTGGCCAGCTGCAAACAACCATCAGCCCCTCACCCAGGATGGCCACACCCTCATGGGGTGAGGGTCTCCGCTGGGGGCTTAGCCAGCCTGCAAACAGTCATCA
>NW_005871123.1:1072027-1074644 GCF_000147115.1 Myotis lucifugus | reverse complement strand
CCCCCCCCCCCCCCCGATCCGGGACACCCTTCAGGGCAAACCAGCCGGCCCCCACCCGTGCACCAGGCCTCTATCCTATATAATAAAAGGATAATATGCAAATTGACCCTAATAGCAGAACGACTGGGAATGACTGGTCACTATGACACACCCTGACCACCAGGGGGCAGACGCTCAATGCAGGAGCTGCCCCCTGGTGGTCAGTGCGCTCCCACAGGGGGAGCTCTGCTCAGCCACAAGCCAGGCTGACGGCTGCCAGTACAGTGGTGGTGGTGGGAGCCTCTCCTGCCTCCTCAGCAGTGCTAAGGATGTCAGACTGCAGCTTAGACCTGCTCTCCGCTGGCAAATGGACATCTCCCAAGGGCTCCCGGGCTGCCAGAGGGATGTCTGACTGCCAGCTTAGGCCCAATCCCATGGGAGCGGGCCTAAGCCAGCAGGTAGACATCCCCCGAGGGTTCCCAGACTGTGAGAGGGCACAGGCCAGGCTGAGGGACCCCCCTGAGTGCACAAATTTTTGTGCACCGGGCCTCTAGTATATATATAAATGTGAGTAAGTCTTATGGTTCAAGTTATCAAAATGGTTCAATTTATCCTTTAAAATAATGATAATTATTGTTTTTACAAACCATTGTATTTAAACTTCACATGGAAACTGCTATTGACTAACTTCTTATTATCACTGTAACTGATACTGGACCTGGTGAGCAGGAATTCTTCCCAGGGTTGTGTCTCATGGAATTGAGGAATGAAGCCATAGACCAGAGGAATTCAAGCAAGGCAGGAATTTATTACAGGCAAACACAGACTCCCCACTCGGGGAGGGAACCCAAATGATTTGCCACCAAAGCATTCTGCTCTTCTCCTTATATCTGCTAAAAGCCCACTCTTTGTCTATCTGTGCTGCTCTCTGATTGGTTCCTGGCCTTTTTACAACATTTTATTTTACACTTGCAAGAAAAACATCCTGTGTTTCTGCTATCCTGTTTTTTCTGTAAGACATTTTGTAGTTTTAGCTAGCTCCATGATTCCTCCTCCTTCCACTCCTTACACTGTTTACCTAATTCTGCTTTAACTCCTTTCGTAATCTTGGGTAACTTGTACCTCTTTCACTTGCAGGGACAGTATGAAGATAAATGACAGGGTAAAATAGCTTTGAACTGTCAAGACATGCTATATAAATTCAAAGCATTGGTTATTGCAGGGTTTGGGAAAAACCGAAAGCATTTATTTCTCAGGTACTTAATTTGGAACAACTACTAAAAACATACCTTTATTTTACAAAACTTTGCACTATTTGATAGTGTTCATTTTTTACCTTCTGGAAACTGCTCCAGTGCTGCCATGTCTTTGGTCTGCTCATTTCTTTCTGACCACAATTTTAAGGGTTTCTTCAAAGGTTCTTAGGGTTCCATGCTCCCCTGTCCACGGCGCCTCTTTCTCCTGTGCTCTCTCTGGCTCTTTTATCTGTTGTCATAGTTTCAACTACCACGGATATGTCTCATAAACCCAGTCCAGATATTTCCTCCAGCTTCAAACTTCAGTGTCAGACAGGCACCACTGTTAACGTGTGCAGAACTGAACCCCTTAATTCTCCTCCTTGCCTGGTCCCTGCCCATCTCTCTGGTCTCATCTCATGGACTCCCTGTCTTGAATTTGATACTGTAATAAGAGTAGCTGTTGGTTGAGCACTTACTGTGTGCCACAAGCACTGTGCACCTTACTTGCATTGTCTTATTTAATTTTGGATGGATATTGTTATTATCCTCATTTTACTGATGAAATGCTGAGAAATTAAATAATGTGTCCCAGGCTTGGAAGTGGCAAATCTAGGACTTGAACACAGATCTTACACCAGGTTTATGGCTATATATGAGTGCCTACAATCCCTTTTATGTTACTTACTATACAAATGTAATGCATATCTTACAATACCAGAGTTCTTCCAATATCAGCCTTTATAGTTTGGTTATATAATTAAACATCAGGAATAGCTGTACTGAGTGAAGTGGTCACTTTCAACTTCTGTAAAGGTCAGATTATTTACTATTTGAGGATACTGGATATACACACACACACACACACACACACACATTTATTTATTTATTTATTTATTTATTTATTTATTTATTTATTTCAGAGGAAGAGGGAGATAGAAATATCAGTGATGAGAGAGAATCATTGATTGGCTGCTTCCTGCATGCCCCCCACTGGGGATTGAGCCCACAACCTGGGCATGTGCCCTGACCAGGAATTGAACTGTGACTTCTTGGTTCATAGGTCGATGCTCAACCACTGAGCCACACGGGCCAGGCAATACTGATTTCTTAAGTAGAAGATGTCAAGTTCCCTTTAGACTCAATACATGGTTGTACTGACTTGTGATTATGTATGAATGTTATGAGCATGTTCTCCTTTTGTTTAAGGCTGCTGTACTGAAGTGTGTTCTTAACTCCTGGGTTCAGCAACTCAACACGCTGCCAATTCGCACCCCCATGATGTGGTGTCTCCTTAGGCAGTGTTCTCAGTCTGGAATCTCTTACTCCTTTTTTCTCCTTTCACATTCCCATTGCTTGGCAAACTCCTCCAGTTTAAGAACTTAGCTGAGGCATCATTTTGT
>NW_005871123.1:961760-1070532 GCF_000147115.1 Myotis lucifugus | reverse complement strand
CAGCCTTGGTGAGGGGCTGATGGGTGTTTTCAGGCTGGTCACACCCCCTTCAGGGTGGGGGTCCTCGCTGGGGTGCCTGGCAAGCCTGGGTGAGGGGCTGATGGCTGTTTGCAGGCTGGTCAACCCCCCCCCCCCAGTGGGAACCCTTACCCCATGGAGGTTTGGCCAGCCTGGGTGAGGGGCTGATAGCTGTTTTCAGGCTGGCCACACCCCCTTCAGGGTCGGTGGTCCCCACTGGGGTGCCTGGCCAGTCTGGGTGAGGGCCTGAGGGCCCTTTTCAGGCTGGCCGAGCCCCCCGGCGACGGAAGCTCCCAGCCTCTCCTTTTTTTCTTTTTTTTTATTCTGGGATTTAGTTACCTTCTATAATTGAAACTTTGTTGCCTTGAGAGGAGCTCAGAGCTGGCCAGGGCAGGCAGGAGGGAAGCCTCCTGCTTGCTCCAGCTCCGTTCCCAAGGCCGGCTGAAAGCAGGTATCTGGGATTTATTTACCTTCTATAATTGAAATTTTGTTGCTTTGAGTGGAGCTCAGAGCCACCGTGGCAAGCGGGAAGCTTGGCTTCCTCCATCATTTGGGCAACCAAGCCTCCTGCTCGCTCCAGCTCTGTGGCTGCCGGCTGCCATCTTGGTTGGGTTAATTTGCATATAGTCGCTCTGATTGGCTGTTGGGCGTGGTTTAAGGCGTAGCAAAGGTACAGTCAGTTTGCATGTTTGTCTTTTATTAGTGTAGATATGCATACCCCATGGACACAGACAATCAACAATTGTGTGATGAAGGCCTGAGGGCGGGGTGGGAGTAGGATAAAGGGGGTTAACTTGGGGGGGGGGAGAGGAACATCTGTAATACCTTCAACAATAAAGATACATTTAAAAAATATATTTTTATTGATTTCAGAGATGAAGGAAGAGGGAGAGAGAGAAATATCAATGATGAGAGAGAAGCATTGATTGGCTGCCTCTTGTACACCCCCTGCTGGGGATATTCCCGCAACCAAGGTACATGCCCTTGACCGGAATTGAACCTGGGACCCTTCAGTCCTTAGGCCGATGCTCTATCCACTGAGCCAAACCAGCTAGGGCAAGATACATTTTTAAACAATGAAAACATTTAAGGTAAAAGCTAACATTCTTGGTAGCTAGCTTTAAGAACAATGTGTAATAGTAATAATTTGGAATATTTTTACAAAAATATTTTCAGAGAGTGAGGAAGAGGGAGGGAGGGAGAGAAAGACCTTGATGTGAGAGAAATATGTATCAGCTGCCTCCTGCGTGTCCCTTCCTGGGGATCAAGCCTGCAACTCAGGCGTGTGTCCTGACCAGGAATTGAACCATTGATCTTTTTGGTACATGGGATGACACTCAACCAACTGAGCCACACCAGCCAGGGCTGGAAGTTTTTTTAAAAACTGAAATATTAACAAGGATGGAGTTGGGGAGGTGGACATAAGATGCTACCCATGTAAGAGAATGAGGGGCCATTTTCCTTAAAAGGTAACTTAAGATGTTTTACTTTGTCTTATAAGGGATGTGAAAGGTTTTATGATGTTTCTAGGAACTGCTGACCCAGCTGCTGCATATTTGTAGTGTGGTCTTCCTTGACTTCCAGAATAGGCACAGTTGCCTGTTATCTCTTCCTGTGGCTGCCTGTGCTTTCCCTCAACAACAGTCATCACACATAATTACCTCTCCATCGCCTATTTTCTTGCTAGGCTCTATGGTTTATGAGGGCTGGGGATTGTGGATGTTTATTTGCTATTGTATAATAGGTGCTTAATCAATATTTATAGAATAAATGGTGCAAACAAGCAGTGAATGGTGATTTGTTCCCAAAAGTAATTGTTTTGGCTCATGGTGATGTTAGTAGCACTGTAGATCTTGAACTGCATTATAAATTAGTAAAGAGCAATTGAATTAACTTTAATATAATTTTAGTCTAATTCATTGTATATGTAGTGTCTTGAATTTTCTAAAATATTGCTTAAAATGCTACATTATTTACCTTTTTTAGTATAGTCATTTACTATATTTTGTTTAGGAAAGTATTTTGCATTTAAATCTCATTCCTTAATATTTGGTAGTTACAACTTCTTCAAACAAAATAATAAATTATACTCTAAATACCTCACAGCTTTCTCAAGAAATAAACTGATATTTTTCAAAATTGATAATGCAGGTAAAATTTTCACATGGATAGTAGTACCTACATACTATCTCAGCTCCTTAAATTCATAATCTGCTGTTGATCTCTTTGGCATTCTCTCTGATCCCGGCACTGGCTGACTGGGCATGGTGTATGGGGATGCTGCTAATTGTGGCTTGCTTTGTTCTTTCATTGACTCAAGCATAGACATCCTTCCAGTTATTCCCCATTGTGGGTAGGGATGGTTGAAACATTTGGAAAAGACTAAGGCTTCAGGATAACAAAGGAAATTAATGTGGAGAGTACATTAATTTCACTCACAAAAACCAAAGTCCTCACCCTAGTGTATAATGTCCTGCATGATCTTGCCTTTGATGTGTTTCTGATCTGCCCTTCCCTGCCCCTTTCTCACTGTTGTGTGTTTTTTTAACCCTCATTGGAGAATATGCTTTTATTGATTTTAGAGAGAGGAAGGGAGAGAGAAAGAGAGGAGAGAGAGCGAGAAACAAACATCAATTGGTTGCCTTCCGTATGGGCCCTGGCTAGGGATGGAACCTGCAACATGGATATGTGCCCTGATCGAGAATTGAACCTGCCACCTTTTAGTGCACTGGGCGACTCTCTAACCAACTAAGCCATCGGGTTGGGGCTCTCACTGAGTTCTACCACAGTGGCTTCCTTGCTGATACTGGAACATGCCAGCATGTCCCCACTTCAGTGCCTTTGGTCCAGCTGTTCTCTTTTGCCCCAGATGACTAACTCCCTCCTTCAAGGCCTTGCTCAGGCTTTACCTTTTCAATCAGACCCACCCTGGTCACCCTACATAAAACTGCAACCCACCTCCTATCCCCACTACTGCTCCCTTTATCCTGCTCCGTTCTTTTCCCTATAGTACTTAATCACCTTCCAACATACTATATAACTCATAATTTACTTATTTTATTTTTTGTTAATCCTCACCTGAGGATATTTTTTCCATTAATTTTCAGAGAGAGTGGAAGGGAGGGAGGAACAGAGAGAGAAAGAGAAACATCGATGTGAGAGCGACACATTGACTGGTTGCCTCCCATAGCCTTGTGCTTTTTTTTTTTTTTTAATATATTTGTATTGATTTCTGAGAGGAAGGGAGAGGGAGAGAGAGAGAAACATCAATGATGAGAGAGAATCATTGATTGGCTGCCTCCGGCATCTTCCACCCCCCCCCCCCCCCCCTGGGGAACAAGTCCGCAAACCGGGGATGTGCCCTTTGACCGGAATTGAACCCAGAACCCCTTAGTCCACAGGGCCACACTCTATCCATTGAGCCAAATTGGCTAGGGTGCCTTGTGGTTTTAACCCAGCAGCTAGCTGTGTTATGCTGTGGCTTTCTCTCTGTATTCTCAAATCCATGCTGTTAATGGACGGTCTCATCTCATATTGTGCAGTAGTGTAGCCTAGAACAGAAATGAGTTTTAGTGGTGGACTGAATTGTCATGTTAATAGGACCAGTATAATAGGTTTGTTCCTTTGTACCTGTCCCAGGTTAAAGAATTTTCTAGGATTTAGGTGAATTAATTAGGTTTTGGTTCTTGTTAAACCTATTCATTGTCTTATGTCTTCCAACTCTGGGCTTATGACTTTTCAGCTGTAAAATTGAACTAGACTGTATTTTTTTTCTGATTCTGTGAAGTTTAGCTATATCATCAGATACATTTTAAGCTTTATAATTGTAGTGCTCTTTGAAAATATGTTAGCACTTAATAGTCATGTGACTATACTATATGTAAGATTTGTACTTGGTAAGGTGCTATATATTTCTAAAAACAGAGTTTAGCACACAAGTAGTCCCTAGAATATAACAATAATTCTTTTCTTATGTAATTTCATAAGAAAAACAGATTTCTGATAATCCTTAGAATTCAATTAACTAGAACATTTAATTTTTAGTCATGATACATAACTCATGTCAGAATCCATCTCCCTCCCTCCATTTTTCTCTTTTCTTTTCCTTATTTCTTCTCTATCCTTTGGGTTTCTATTGTACAATCCAACCCTCCCCCCTCTTTTTTTTTTTTTTTTGCTTAGAGAATGAAAGAATAATACTTTAAAGGTATTCTTCATGAATTTTGCTTTTTAATCTACATTTATTCATCATTTTACCCTTAATATCTAGCTGATTGTCTTGTATAGCAGATCCTCCTAAATGTTGCTTGAATGAATGTATTTGCTTTTAATTTTTTCCAGTATTGAATTAACTCAAAGTAATTTTAAAATTTTTGTTCTTTTAAGAAAGGTGACTCTTGTGATGGTGGGACTTGATAATGCTGGTAAAACGGCAACGGTAAAAGGAATCCAAGGAGGTAAGCAGAAAATACTTATTACTAAATTATTCCGATTTATTTATCTATTTACATTCTCTATTACAAATTCCTTGAGTACAGGTAGCATGCACTCCGTTATTTTATATTCTCACTATACTGTGGCTAACATGGTGAATAGACTCCGCCTTCATAATACCAGCCTGTTTTCATGTTTCATATTAGAATAAATGCAAAGATGCTGAGGCTCCTTGAGGTCTTTTATCAGCTAATAGGGATTACATTGGTCTTCTAGCCCATAGGAAGGAAAAGTAAAAAAGCTACATGCCCCTGTTTTTAAGGATACCCACCTTCTACTTATACTTTCTTGGCCAGAATTTAGTCACAAGGCTACACTAAATGAAAGGGAGGTAGAAATATAATTAGCCAGCACAACTCTCTGCATCTTTTGATTTTTTTTAATAGGATATGTAAGTTTTAGAATTATTTTAAAGACTAGGGGCCCATTGCACAAATTCGTGCACCTTGAAAGGAACTGTGGGCCTCAAGGCTGCGGTGGGCACAGGGGTGGGTCTTGGCCCATCCTCTGCACCCTTGCCCGGCCCCTCCTGCCGTGGCCTCTGGTCCCCTGTCTGCCGGCAGCCCTACTCCCGCTGCTGCCGCTCCCACGTGCTGACCGTGCCGGCTCCTCTCGCACCCATTGATGGCGCAGAGTGATTGGGGTTGGTGCCAGCAGTGGGTGCGAGTGGGGCCGGCTCTGTCAGCGGGTGCGTGTGGTGGCTGCTGCCCCAGTTGCCCCTCAGGAGCAGGGGGAGGTGGAGAGGTCCTGAGGGGCACTTGGGGCCGGCAGCCGCTGCTCGCACCTGCTGACAGGGCTGAGTGATCGGGGCTGGCGCCAGCAGCAGGTATGAGCAGCGGCTCTGGCACCGGCAGCGGGTGCGGGTGCCGGGCAGAACCGCAGTGCGTGGGAGCAAAGAATATTTAGTAACAGAGACTCGCCCCGATGACAGCAACCAGTGCCCCGCCTTGGTCTGACGCCCCTGCTCACCTGATCCACCATCCCGCTATGGCCAATGCCTGCCATGTTTCGCACTCTGCCGCCTGCTGCCGACACTCACCATGTTCCGCACACGCTCCTCCTGGTGGTCAGCACACATCATAGCAACCGGTTGTTTGGTCTATTTGCATATTAGGGTTTTATATCTTGATAGGACCTCTGTATCATTAAAGGGTTTTATGCCATTTATATTATAACTTATTGGATGTATTTATTTAGTCTTAATTCAGTGCTTTGTACTAAAACTTATATATATAAAAGGCTAATATGCAAAGTGTCGCCTCGGGAGTTCGACCAGGAGTTCGATTGCTCGCTATGAGATGTACTGACCACCAGGGGTAGGCGCGGAACATGGTGGGAGACCAGCAACGGCGGCAGCGGGGTGCTGAGGGAGTGAGGGAAGGAGGAGGTGGGGAGGCAAGGAGATGGGGAGGTGGGGAACCTGATCGGCCCTGATCACCACCCAGGCCTAGGGACCCTACCCATGCATGGATTTCATGCACTGGGCCTCTAGTATAGAAATAACTGTGCTAGGGAGTTTTTTGTGTACCTAGGAGATATAGCACCAGCCAGGTGTCTGAAGGGAATGAAGTGGGAGAAAACCTAACATATATTTGTTTCTGAAAATGGATGTTTCAAGAAGATACCATGTATACAGACAGTCAGGGAGCTTTTATTTATGCAAGTTTATAAAAGAAAATTAACATTTTGCAAAACTTGCTGTTGGAGAAAAATACTTTGTCACCCCAAATTTTACTATGTGACATTAGATGTAAATGGCATATTATTGTCTGTGGATTCTTCTAAAGCAGTGGTTCTCAACCTGTGGGTCGCGACCCCTTTGGGGGTCGAACGACCCTTTCACAGGGGTCGCCTAAGACCATCGGAAAACACATATATAATTACATATTGTTTTTGTGATTAATCACTATGGTTTAATTATATTCAATTTGTAACAATGAAATTGGGGGTCACCACAACATGAGGAACTGTATTAAAGGGTCGTGGCATTAGGAAGGTTGAGAACCACTGTTCTAAAGCTTTTATGGTACCTTCATGCTATCTCCTAGATATTGTAGAGCACTCGCTGTCATCATCTAAACCAGGCTTGGCAAACTTCTGCGGAGCCAGATAGTAAATCTTTTAGCCTTTGAGGATCATATGCTCTCTTCCAACTATACACTTCTAACATACTAGTATGAAAGCCATCCATACACAGTGTGTAAACAAATGAGCATGATCATGTTCTAATGAAACTTTATTTGGTGTGTTATGAAATTTTCTTTTTTCTTTTTTTGCAATTATTTTAAGATGTAAAACACATTCCTTAGCCTGAGAACTCAAAAACTGTAGTCATAAGAGCAGAAAATGAGAGAGGATTTACACATTCTTTGCTGTAGGCGCTCAATGAAAAAGTCAATGGCAGGCATTTGGTGCCTTTGGAAAATTAGAGATAAAATTACACAGGCTCCTATATTTCAGAATCAAAGATTCTTGCAGCAAAATCTGTGATGATCAACACCTGTTAAAAACAAACAAATAAACGAAAAGTTGGCAAGCCGTAGCTGGTTGGCTCAGTTGGCGTGTCATCCCATGCACCAGATCGGGACATGTGCCGGAGGAAACCTATTGGTGTCAATCCCACATCCATGTTTCTCTCTCCCTCCTCCTCCTCCCCCTTTCCTCTCCCTTTCCTTTCCCCTCCCCCTCTAAAATCAGTAAAAGCATATCCTTAGATGAGGATTAAAAAAAACAACAGCATTGGTGAGCCAGATTTGGCTTTCCAGTCATGACTCCTTTATCTAAACATCTTCCCTTCTATTCTTTCAAAGTCTTAACACTGAAGGGGACAGATTCTAGGAATCTGCTCATCAGATCATCTAATTTGTTATGTGTACCTAGAGTATCCTCTTTCCATTAGACCAGGGGTAGGGAACTTCAGGCCTGCGGACCATATAAGGCCCACAAAATTGTTTGGTCTGGCCCTGCCAAGGCATTAGCTGTGAGTTAATTAAATGTTTGATCAATTGCAGGCTAATTTTTAAGTTGATAATTTTGTAAGGCCCACAAATGATGTTATAAATAACTAACTGGCCCTTGGCAGAAAAAAGGTTTCCTCCCCTATGGACCTTCCTCTTCTGATTTCCACCTTCATGTATCCATTAGTTTCTTTATCGGAGTTAGAAAATGTTCAAGGTGTCAAGTGAACAAATAGTCAAAACTACCTTTAACTTTGGCTCTGATTTTGTTCTTTACCTCATATTTACTCTTCAGCATACTCCAGAGACTAATTTTTTTCTTTTTTTAAAGATTCCAGTTATATAGAAGTACTTGAACTTTTTCAAATTGAGCCTTTAAGATAGAATAGCTACTTATCTCTGAATATATATTTTTGTAATACAGTCTCCTTCTTAATGAAATCCTTTCTGATCTTCTGCTGCCCTCATCTGTTATCATGAGTAGAACTATTTCCTCTGTTTTGGTCTACTCTTACCTTTACTAACCTTGCTTGAATCACTACTTAATTGCCTTTTTGTTTATGTATCTCTCCACCTCTCCAAACTGTAAATTCCCAAAGGATAGTTTTATTTGTTTTACAGTTTAGGCCACATCTTAAGTGTTGCAGCCAATATTCTTAAAACATTTTACTCATGCCTTCTCTTCAGCTTATTTCTGACTCTTCTCCGTTTTATTCTTTGTTTTTTGATATTTGCTTGTTTCTTTTGAGATATATCTCCTTCCTCTTTAATTGTATTGCCATTGTCTAAATCCAGACCTACAGTGTCTTTCATCTATAGCATTACTATAGCCTCCTAAACTAAGAGTACTTTCCCTATCTTGAGCTTAATTTCTCTCTTTTTAAAAAAAGTCTTCATTGTTGAAAGTATTACATATGTCCCCTTTTTCCTCCCATTGATCCCTTCCAGACCGCCCCCACCCCAGGCCTTCACCATCCTATTGTCTGTGTCCATGGGTTATGCATCAACTTCTCTTCTTCAGGGTTGTCAAAATGTTTGTATTAATTGGGTATAGATGTGGTTGTTCTAACAGAGACCTAAAATACCAGTGACTTTAAAAATAGAAGTGTATTTCTCTCTCATAACAATGCAGCCAAAAGCAGTCTATGGCTGGTATAGTAGCTCCATGGTGTTAGGGACTCAAGTTCCCTCTCCTGTTTGCCATTACAAGTATTCTCCCTTGCCTACGTGGTCCACGGTGGCTCATGACCCTGATGCATTTCAGCTGGAAGGAAGAGATAAAGGGCAAGGGGAGGCCATCCTCCTTTCCTTTAAGTGTGGGACCAGAAGACACCACCTGCCATTGACTGGAATCAGTGGTGTTCTGGATCTGGCTCCTACTTGTGCTTATTGCCTCTTATCAGTTAAGCAAGAGCCAAATGTGCACATTTCTTTTCCAACTCTTTGTTCTGGTATCTGATGTTGGTAGTTTGAAATTGTCCATAGTGGGAGTATTTTCACCATGGACATGGTAAACACTACCTATCAGAGTTCCACTGACCCAATTAAACGTCCAACAATATACCACCAGCACACTACCTAGAATCTGCTCTCTCAGCCACACCTGACTGCTATAGAGACTAGGGACTGTAGTCTTTATCCTAAAAAGCCATGTGCTCAGATAAAATAATCCAGGATTCTCTATCCAATGCTGTTTTCTAAAATTTCCTAAAGAACTATTGGTATTTTGGGTGGGAAAATTCTTTGTGTAAATTGGTCCCTACGATTGTTGGATATTAATACATATTCATTATATTATAGTTATTTGTTTATATATGTTTCCTCCTATTTTTCTTATGTAATAGCTTTTTAAAATCAGAAGATTGGGCCTTATTAATCTTTATATATCTAGTACCTTACACAGTGCATAGCACATAACAGATGTTCAATAAATAGTTATTGATTATGTATTTTCATTTTATCTTAGACTTTATAGAGATTGTTTTCATAACACATACTGTATGAAATCCTCAGGGTTGGGAACCATATGTTTTTTTATCCCTGATTCTTGTATGATGCCAACATATAATAGGCCCTCAATAAATGATTATAAGCATGGGTGGATGGATAAATATATGGAAGGAAAAAGAAGGATGGACATAAGGATAGCAGCTTCAGCTATCTTAGCAGTCTGGTGTTATGGATTGAGCCACTATATGCTTTGTGCTGAATGCTAAGACTACAGAGATAGGTCCCAGGTATTAGGAAGGTATAGACTATTGTGAAAACCAGCAAGAAGAAAATTTATGATGCTGAAAGTAGGAAGGAATCGTCAGAGAAAGATTTAGGGGAAGATTGTAACCTGAATATTTAGTCTTGAATCTTGAAACACAGAATCATGCGTAGGAACCAGAGGAAAGAATAGAGAAGAAGGGTAGGACATTCGATGTATCAAAATAAGCAGGCTTTTAAAGTCCTGTATTTGAACTGGGGGGTGGGGGTGGCCAGGGAGTGGTCAATGAGGGAAAAAGGAGACATATGTAATACTATATGTAATACTTAAAAATACTTAAAAATAAAGAATTAAAAAAAATAAAGTCCTGTATTTGAGTTCTGGCTCTGCCTACCATGTGACCTTGAAAAAATTAATCTTCATTGGGTTCCTGCGAATATGGCCATCATTTTATCTGTGTTTAAATTGGTTTCCTGTCTAGAATGTTCTTCTCCCTTCTTTGTTATAATATTGTAGCTTTTCAGACTTCAGTTCCATTTCATTTCCTTTCTGAAGCCTTTCTAGACCATAACTCACCCCTCTTTTTATCCCTTCCCTCTTGAATGCCCTCTGTTTTAGTTTGGGCTGCTGTAATAGAGTGCCATAAACAATGCTCACTGTCTTATTAGTTGGATTGCTATAACAGAATGCCATAGACTGTGGCTTCAGAAACAAACAGTTATTTCTCACGATTCCAGACGCTGGAAGTCTGCAATCATGGTGCCAGCATGGTCGGATTCTTGGTGTTTCCCTCTTCCTGGTTTACGGACAACCATCTTCTCATTGTGTCCTCAGGTGGAAGAAGGAAAGAAGGGAAACAAGCTCTCTGTGTCCTTCATAAGGACACTAGTCCCATCATGGGGGCTTCACCTAAACCTAATTACCTCCCAAAGGTCCACCTTCAGATATCATCACATTAGGGGTGGGGTTTAACATAGAGTTTTGTGGGGACACAGATATGCAGTTCATAACCCCTTCACAGTCTAATGTATTGGTTCTTATGCTAAAATCGTGCTAATATGCTGTCTCTGTATTGAACTGTGTATTCTTGGAGGACAGCAACCCTATCTGATTTACCTGTACATCCTAATGCAGAGGTGGGCAAACTTTTTGACTCGAGGGCCACAATGGGTTCTTAAACTGGACCGGAGGGCCGGAACAAAAGCATGGATGGAGTGTTTGTGTGAACTAATATAAATTCAAAGTAAACATCATTACATAAAAAGTGACGGTCTTTTTTTTTTTTTAGTTTTATTCATTTCAAACGGGCCGGATCCGGCCCGCAGGCCATAGTTTGCCCACGGCTGTCCTAATGCCTAACAAATCCTGGTACAGTAGGTGTTCTGTACATTTTAGTTCCCTTGTCCCTACTCCAGCATAATTATTTATTTTCACTGATAATGTCCTGAGGATATCTCTCAAATCCTACTCAAAGACCAGCTGCCTATTTTAACTGTGGAAAGCAGTTCTGGCCTGGACTAGATTTCACATTTTTAAATGTCTAGTGTAATCCTGTTTTTGGAATATCTGGCTGCTTATATTGCTTCTAAACTTGCCTTTTTCCCTTCTAAATAAGGAAGTCTTACAAAAATGTGACCTGTAACTTCTCTAGGAAGCTGTGTAAAGTGCCCTAGAGTGCTTAGTGGAAGTCTGTTTATCAGTCACACCTAAGCTTAGCAGCAGAAGCCTTTCAAATTTATCTTTGTAATGCACATGTTGAGGGGGCGGGGTAAGACCCTCTAAACCAGGGTTATTCATTAGAGCTTTCTGCAATGAGGGGTATGTTCTAGATTGGCTGTGTCCAGTAAGGTGGGCAACTAGCCACATATGATTTTTGAGCACTTGAAATGTAGCTAATACAGCTGAGGAACTGAATTTTTTATTTTATTTTATTTGATTGGTTTAAAATTTAAAAGCCCCATGTAATTTGCAGCCCTGCAACTATAAACAAAGTCCAATGGAATAATATTGGTTGTGGATTCCAGTGGTGGAGAGAGAATGGAAGAAACAGACATGAAGTTTAAACTTTTCTCCATAACCATTGAGACACCAGGTCCTATTACTCCTTCATAATCTGTCTTTTTATTTTCATTTCTCTTTGAAAAGTGGCTATCACTCGTATTTACAGTCAATTCTGGAGACTTTTGCAAATATGAATCTTAATAAATCACACTTTAGTCACCTTAATTGTATTATTGGTCTGCTCAGATATCTTCTGTGGCTCACAATTCTCTCTGTTCAGAACTCTCTTCAGTCTGCATTAACAGTCTTAAGGGTTTGCTCCAACCACAGTGTTCAACTTATCCGTACTTCTTGCCTTTACCATTTCTGTTACTTACATCACTTTTCTGTCTAAATCCTTCCTAGCTTTAAGGTATAAATCCCAGCTTCTAGTTTGTCTTTCTTGAACCTTAGTGATCTTTTAAATCTCTTATTGTCATTACCAATCCTTAGTAGTTATAATCATATACTTCTGGTACCATCTTGGTCATATACAGAAGTAAAAAAAAATTCAATTATAAATTTACAAGAACATCCAAAACATGTTCCTGTAGAAATAATGAAATCTACTTTTTATATTGATAAGCTGCCCTCACAAGTCTTCTTAATTCTAATTATAGCTTGAATTCAGTTAATTAAAAAAGAGTGGTCCTTAGCTTCCGCCATTCTTTGGTTCTTTTAAACTGTTCTCTAAATGTTCAGATTTTAAAAAAATAACTGTGTAGATGTTGTTATGGTTCCTGGAGATGTCTGTGGTATTGAAAGATTGAAATTTTTATTGTTTGTAACTCGGAGAGTAAATATCTTAAAGGCAAAATTTCATTTATTTATTCATTCTACACATACTTATTAAGTACTTGTTATACGGTAGGGATGATTCTAGGAGCTGGGTATATATTAATAAAAGCAAATGAATAAAAACAGACAGAAACTCTTATCTGCATGGAGTGTGAATTCTAGTTGGGTATTTTATATTATCCACCCTTCGCCCAGACCAGTATGCTTAGATGTAATGCTCATTGTGTAAGGAAATAATAAACATTCTATTCCAACATTCCATTCCATCACATTCCATTCCATTGTACATTATTTAAGTTGTGAAGTTATTGTTATTAATTTAAAGTCTAAAGATTTTTTATTTCATATCATTCAAAACAGAATATCCTGAAGACGTAGCTCCTACTGTTGGATTTTCCAAAATTGACCTTAGACAAGGGAAGTTTGAAGTCACCATCTTTGACTTGGGAGGTGGAAAAAGAATTCGGGGAATCTGGAAGAATTACTATGCTGAGTCCTATGGGGTAATATTTGTCGTGGATTCCAGTGATGAAGAGAGAATGGAAGAGACAAAAGAGACAATGTCAGAAGTGCTAAGACATCCTAGGATATCGGGAAAGCCTATATTGGTGTAAGTAATGTTAGTGTCATTGCAAATGTACCTGCAGCAGCATTAGCCAATAAAGAAATTTACCTAAGTTACAAAATACGGAATAAACTAAAATAGTCACACCCTAGTATAATAAAATGTTTTTTAGTTACCTGGGAGCTCTTAATCTACTGAGGCCTTGTTATAATGCTATCCATAGAGATTAAGGGTTGAGGCTATGTTATGAAAAAGCCTTATAATTATAGCTCCTGGGTATTCAAAGATAAATTCTTTGTGTTATTTGATAATTTACTTTTATCAAATTTTACATTTTGAAATGGTTTATTCACAGAGTTCTAGAATGTTTTTCAAATTTTTCCTTCTTTAATAACTAATTTGCCTTTGTCCTTTTTTTCTTGAAGAGTATTCTAGTTTCAAAGTTATTTAAATGGTTTATTCTTCTTATGCCACCTTGATTTCTCAACTTTCCTTCTATATTTCAAAATTAAACATGTGATCTCTCACTTAGTCATGTGCTTATATCATTTTGTCCAGCAGCCTAAATTTTTTTAAAAAGCTGACTAGACTTTTGCATTATTTGTTCTCATAGCATTTCTGCATAGTAAACACTAGAGGGTGCCATAACTCCAAGACACAGTAAAGTAGTTTAAATTGCTCTTATATTTGAAGTTGAATGTGTGCCCTTGCCTTCTTGTGCATTTGCCCTCATTCTTGTTGTTCATTACTAACGATTAAAAAAACTAGAAAAACGTGGTTAAATGAGAAATTGTGAGCATGGTTTCTCAGTGTCCTCAACCACAAATGAATATCTTTAAATAAGACAATTTCGTAGCTCTAATTACAAAAAGTGAAACTTTATTGCATCATTTATTGGTAAAGCTTATACTGTTTAATTTTTATACATTTAATTAATTAGAGATATTATTTTATTAATATGATCCTCACCTTTTTGAATCTAAAGAAAACTTTAATAGATATATATAAGAAGAATGAACTTTATTGAACCCCATAGGCTAAATTAGTCTCTACAAATGTTTAAGCGGAAAATCAGCAACTTCTAAAGTAGAAAATAGTAATGACTGATATTCATTTGTAAAGTAATTGCATGTGATTGTTTAAATCTAATATTTAATTTATTCTTTCATGCATTATTCATTTATGCATATGTTAATTCAACAAATATTTATTGAGTATCCATTATGTGCTAGTAGTGTTCTGGTGCTGCGGACACGTTTGGGAACAAAAACAATAAAAATCCATGTATGACTTCAGGAACTTAGGGGGTGAAACACACTGAATAAAATAAATAAATTATGTCACATATTAGGTGATAAGTGCCTTGAAAACAAAGCAGGTAAAATAATATTGGGAATCCTGTGGTGGTGGTGGTGACAGGGACACATTATTCTTATAATCAGGATAAACATAGTAGATGTTATTGAGAGGATGACACTCGAGATGAAAGAGCCAGTCACACAGATGGAAGTGGAAAAGTCCCTAGGCAGGAGCATGCAATTCATAAGTGACTACAGTGATTACTGAGTAATCAAATGGCTGTCGGCAATTCCATCACCTCTCTCAGCTGTGAATTTCTAGACCAGAAAGAGAAGACCCACAGCTAGGGTGATTGCTTCACCATTCCAATTTCATAGTCAATGAGATCTCACAAAGACATGAAAATTAACGTGTTATGAAATATGGTTTGCCATTTGGTTTGCCCAATTTTTCTCAAGGGAGTTTTACAACCATAGAATTTTTATTAAGAAGGTAAACTGCTTTTGAAATGAATGTGCTTCAAAAATATACAGAATGTACAAAAAAGTATATTTTTAATAAATTTAAAAGATTCAGAGGAGGAGTTTTTTTTTTTTTTTAAATGATTGACTTACCATGCAGAGAGAACCACTTCTATTTTGATGAATTCCTGTGCATTTTTTTGTAAAAATATAATGTATGCAGTGACCACATAATATATACAATTTTGTATCCTATTCTTTTTTATGTTTATACTAGAGGCCCGGTGCACAAAAATTTGTGCAATCGGGGGGCGGGGGGGGAGAGGGGGTCCCTCAGCCCATCCTGTGCCCTCTTGCAGTCTGGGACCCCTCAGGAGATAACGACCTGCTGGCTTAGGCCTGCTCCCGGGTGGCAGAGGGCAGGCCCAATCCCTAGGTGCAGCCCCTGGTCAGGCTCAGAGCAGGGCCGATTGGGGAGTTGGGGCGCTGCCCCCTGTCATGCACAGAGCAGGGCGGATCGGGAGGTTGCGATGCCACCCCTAGTCACGCTCAGGGTACGGCTGATTGGGGGGTTGGGGCACCGCCCCCTGTCACACTCAAGGCAGGGTCGATAGGGAAGTTGCGGCGCCACCCCCTGTCACACACAGAGCAGGGCCAATCAGGGGGTTGGGGGGTTGCCCCCTGTCATGCACAGAGCAGGGCCCATCAGGGGGGTTGGGGCTCTGTACCCTGTCACACACAGAGCAGTGCCGATCAGGGGGTTGGGGCGCTCCCCCCTGTCATGCACAAAGCAGGGCCCATCAGGGGGGTTGGGGCTCCGTACCCTGTCACACACAGAGCAGGGCCAATCAGGAGGTTGAGGAGCTTCCCCCTGTCACGCACAGAGCAGGGCCCATCAGTGGGTTGGGGAGCTCCCCCCTGTCACGCACAGAGCAGGGCCGATCAGGGAGTTGGGGAGCTCCGCCCTGTCACACACAGAGCAGGACCGATCAGGGGGTTGGGACGCCGCCCTCTATCACCCACAGAGCAGGGCCGATCAGGGGGTTGGGGCACCCCCACTGTCACACTCAGGGCAGGGCCTATGGGGAGGTTATGGCTCTACCCCGTCATACACAGACCAGGGCCCGTTGGGGGGGGGGGGTTGGGGCGCCGCCCTCTATCACCCACAGAGCAGGGCCGATCAGGGGGTTGGGGCGCTGCACCCTGTCACACACAGAGCAGGGCCAATCAGGGGGTTAGGGCGCTGCATCCTGTCACACACAGAGCCGCAGGGTGATCAGGGGGTTGTGGAGCTCCCCCCTGTCAGGCACAGAGCAGGGCTGATCAGGGGGTTGGGGCGCCTTCCCCTGTCACACACAGAGCAGGGCAGATAGGGAGGTTGTGACCCTGCCCCCTGTCACACACAGAGCCGCAGGGCGATCAGGGGGTTTGGGCGCTGCCCCCTGTCACGGTGATCCTGGTGCCGGGAGGCCTTGCAGCTCCGCTGATCCCGGTGCTGGGAGGCATATTACCTTTTTACTATATAGGATAGAGGCCTGGTGCACGGGTGGGGGCCGGCTGGTTTTCCCTGAAGGGTGTCCTGGATTAGGGTGGGGGTCCCCACTGGAGTGCCTGGCCAGCCTGGCTGAGGGGCTGAGGGCCGTTTTCAGGCTGGCGGGTGACTGAAGCTCCCAACTGCTCCTTTTTTTCTTTTTTTTTTTTTTATTCTGGGCCAGCTTTAGCTCTGAGGCCTCGGCTGCTGAAAGCAGGTTTCTGGCCTTTGTTTACCTTCTGTATTTGAAACAATGTTGCGGTCCTGCTGGCTGAAGCCTGGCTGACTAAAGCAGGTTTCTGGGGTTTGGTTTAGCTTCTATATTTGTTACAGTGTTTCTTAGAGAGCAGCTGAGAGGCCAGCAAGGCAGGCGGGGAAGCTTGGCTTCCTCCGTCACTGAAGCAAGCATGCCTCTCTGTTTGCTTGAAGCTGCCTGGCTGCCAGTCGCCATCTTGGCTGGCAGTTAATTTGCATATCTCCCTAATTAGCCAATGGGAAGGGTAGCGGAGGTACGGCTAATTACCATGTTTCTCTTTTATTAGATAGGATTCCTCTTGAATATCTCCCCAAGCCCCATATTTGAAAGTTCTCCTGCTACTTCTTCCTCTTGATGTTACTGACTGAATATTATTCATATCCCTTCTACTTTCTATTCCCTTTGTTGTTACCTTCTTTCATCCCTTCATCACTTCCTCCATGTCACTGAGAGCAGTGGTTTTCTAACAAGTTTCTCTCCCTGCCAGCAGACCCGCCTATTCTCCAATCTCCTCTATGTTTCTAGCAGGAGCTCTTTTATTTGATGTTTTTAAAATTATAAAGCCGGTACATGCTTTTAGATTCTTTAACAAGTGATATAAAGCAAGTGATATAAAGAATATGAGCTTTCTTTTTTAAAATGCAAATTTGATCATTTTGCTGCTCCTCTGCTTAAAGACCTTCAGGTTGCCTTCATAGGGTCATGCAGCTAGTAAATTCTGTTTTTTAACTGATATAACTCTAGCACCTACTAGTTGTAGCATTGGAAAGTGTAGTGGATAATAAGTGGGAAGGGCCTCCAGCTGAATTCTACTAAGCTCAGTGCTAAGGGCTGGTAGATTATGGAGAAGTATGGGGAGGGACCTGACTTAGGAGGCAGTCTACAGTGCTCCTTGTTGCACACAGCTGCTTCCTTTCTGCCCACAGACATTTGGGCCTCTCAACTGCAAAATCCAATTACAGCATTGATTTCTTCTGTTCACCCCTTGTCTGAGCCTACACTAGTTTACTAGTAGGTCCCACAAAGCCTCTTAGAGCTCACTTAAACACCTAGATAATTTTCTTTTCCCACCCTGTTATGAGCACATAGAGAACAACCACAGACCTCAAGAAGAGCCAATCATTCAACAGAAGAAAAGTAAACCTGAAGAATGAGAATCTTGTCTATAATCATAAAATTACAAATCGATAGAGCCAGATTCATTCATATTATGGGAAGCAGGGTAGATGACCACAGAGGTCCTGGACAGTCTACCTCTGCCTACCTTGCTCATGCACATGAGTCTGACAGCAACTGTCATTGCAAATGAAGCCTCAGCCAAATTTCACTTTATGTCATAGACTTGAGGGTTCTCCTCAAAGATCAAAATCATACAATATCACTAGGCTTCTGCGTTTTCTTAGCTCAGAAGTTCTGTTCTGCAGATAGTGGTTGAATACCTCTTCTATAATAAAAGCAGCTGTAAAGTATTGTAATTATGCATTTGCATTCCACCATATATAGTAACATGAACCATACTGTAGTTATCGCAAGAATCCATTTCAGTAAAAAGGTAAAAGTGATTTGTAGTCCTTCTAAAGAGAGCAGAAATAGATGCCATGCAAACATTCTGTTCTGTAATTAACCTGTTTATTTTCCGAGAAAGTCTTTTTCTCTCATATCTATATAGAGATGAACTTTAGCCTATATTCTGATTTATTATGGTGTGAATTATGTTATATACCCTCGTGCCTATTTATAATTTAATTTTAAACCTAAAACGTGGTGATCTTGACATAAAGAAAACATTTCCAAGAAAAAGTAAATAACTTTTGCAATTTTAAAAAGTACTAAAATCAAGTAGTAATTCCAAATTTGAAGCTCAACATCCACCATAAAAAGTTTCCATTTGTTAATGATCCATGGAAAGAACTGAGCTGGGAGCTATTTTAAACATCTCGGCCTATTGAATTTTCAGAAGCCCAAGGTTACACTGATGTTATAAGAAGGAACATGCTCTTTCTACATCTCCTCTCTCTTGTGTAGTCTTGAAAGTTAGCCTCAGAGAAACAGTAAATTACCCTCCTTTTTTATGGCTGAATCTCCTAATATTTATTATTGGAATAACGCTGGAGATCCAGTTAAAATTTCCTCCCAGGATAATAACAGTTCTACCTGTGTTAGCACATTTGAACTCTTGGAACGGCGCCACTGTCTCATTACATACTGCCTGATTTTCTGTGGAGTCATATGACTTAAGTTTTGGCCAAATCTCACAAATTGGATGCTTTACAACAAAAGTGATGAATATAGAGGGATTTCACTAGGGGAAGAAAACATAATATCTCTGACATGATCTTACTAAATATTATGAACATTTCAATAAAAAAAGACTTTTTTCCCCACATTTAAAATTCATTTATTAAATCCCCTTGTTCTCATTCAGGAGATATCAGAGGGGCCTGGGTACTTGTTCTGGAAGCAGATGGATGACACAGCATCAATATCTAAAAAAGAGATTTTTGATTTAGAGGTCTGTGTACCTGGGTGGCCTCCCAGACCCTGTGAAATCACATACACAATTCTAAGTGCATGGACATTTTTCCTGGGAGCAGAATGTAGCTCTCATCAAACACTGAAAAGAGTTTATGACCAAAAAGCTTAAAAACTATGACAGCGAGTTTCCATATTAGATGACACAATAACTAAACTTTTATTATGACTTTTTCCAATATGGGATTTTCATCTCTGACCTTTATATGCCTACTTGACTCACCTTCTTTCTAGATAATATTAACAGGCAAATATTACTTTGTAAGTTTTGGGTTTTTTTAAAAAAATCATATTCTTTATGCTATGTTTCCAGAAGAAGTTAACTAGGTTATGATTTTACTAATACTCTCAAGTAGAATTTGAGTCAAATGTACTTTTACTAAGTTAAACCTTTAAATAATAAGTAGAAGGACCTGGGTCCTTTATAGAGTGCTGGAGACCCAGAGGTATGCAAGTATGGATTACCTATGTCACTGATTCACTTCATCCTCAGATCTAGTGTTGAGTCCCCTAATTTTACTATTGTTACCATCTGAAACCCCTACTCATGAGATTTTTAGGGTCCATTGACTTAAGATTTCTCTTATTTCAGTGAAACTTTACCAAGCTTTCATGTTCATAAATCTTATTTATGCTGTTGATTCACCTCCATACTTCCTTGCTGAGTGCTTCCTTTGTCTCTTAGGGCATCCAACTTCACTCTGGCAGCTGTAGTTCACACTAAAGCCTCTCAGTTCGTTGATTTCCTAGGTAATTTATGCACAAGCAACCTGCATAGGTGCCCATCCTTCCCCACCCACATCCCAACACATTCTATTTAAAGACAAAATAACAAAGAAAAGCTTGTTCACAGGGTTGTTGGGCAGCAAGATGGTGTTCAGGGAATGCCTGCTTCAATATCAGCCCAGGCCCCTAAACTTGAGAGGCTAGGGCCAGGAATACATCTGTTTTTCTTTCACACGTTTTCCCCAGATAATTCTGGTACACAGCAAAAACTGAGAACTCCTGGGATATGGGAAAGTGTGGGCTTTGGAGTCAGTCCTTTGATAGCCTACTTAATCTTTCTGAGCTTCTGTGTCTCCACTTATAAATAAGGTTTTCAATGCCTCTGTCGTAATGTGAATTCCAAATACTGTGCTTAAAGCACCTAGTGCAGTATTTTATTAGTGTTCTATAAATGTGATAGTGGATATGAATAATTACTATTGATATGTTGTGTCCAAATGGAGATGAATTAGAAGATCCAGTTTGGCAGTGTCTCATCATATGAATTTAGGCAACATGAAGCTTTTGATTAGAGGAGACAGTAGAGTTTAGTGGGTAAGAATATGAGCCCAAGTACTCATAATATTTTTATTTTTAATATGGCATACTTTCAGAACTAGTAGTTTACAAATATTTTGTGATTAAAAATTTTTTTTTCCATTAAGGTAGTGATTTGAAGGAAAAATTACTATTAGTGCCTATTAAATATGTGAATAAAATATACAAAATGTTCAGTTAAATATCATGTTATTTTTGTTGCTTAAGTTAGGATGATACTATGGTTTTAAAGTATAGCAAAGTTGTAGCAAAGTTGTATGTGATTACATTGCTGTGAAAATTTCTGTGCTGAATGAAGTCTTGCTTTAAAATGCGAAGTATAGGAAATTATTATTTTATAAATCCATCTGGATATAATTATGCTAATGAACATTACATAGTACTTAATATTCTCTGTTTTCATGATAAAAAAATTAGGAACAGTTGTTAACAAATATGGGTAAGGCACTAGATAAAAGGATAGAGCACAGCTTTGGAAGGGGCAGAAGAAATATGTCTGCTACCTCTCATTACCTGGAGAGTTCATCATCAGTTCTACATTTATCTTTGTTATAATGTTCCTGAAACATTTAAAGCTGGCATATGTGAAACATCTTTTTCTTCAGTAATAGTTGATAATTGACAGAGTGGAAAGCTCTTCAATTTCTTTATATTTTATAAATTAAAAATTATAGTGTTAGAAGGTATGTGTATGTATATTTCTGTTCTCTCAATCCGACTGTGCTTTCAGTTAATAATTTTGCCTCATGCTTCCTTGAGGAAATAGAAACTGTCATTTATAAGAATTCTCACTTCCCACACCAAATTTTCTCAACTATCCGATTTCATTCCTAGTCCTCTCCTTTCTTCCTATAATATGGAAGAATTATTTCTGCTCCTATCCTAGGCCAGCTTCTCCATTTGTACTCCAGATCCCACCCCTTTCTACTCCTCCATGTTCTCTCTTCCCTTTGTTATTTCAAGAGTTTCTCTCTGGATTATTCCCAATAGCAGAATGTGCTCTCATGTTTCTTAGCTTTAATTATTACAGAGTCCTGACTCCACATCCCTCCCCAGCTCTTGACTCCTTTTTGTAGTCCTCTATTCAAACTTCTGGAAAGAATTGTCTGTAGTGGCCATTGTAGTTCTTCATATCATATTCTTTCCTCAATATACTCCACTTGTGCTTCCATCCCTAAAATTGCTTGAAACTGCTCTTGTTGGATTCAGCAAAATATCCCCATGTTCCCAAATCCCCTGTCACTTTGCCATTCTTGTTTATCACTTGGCCAAACTGTAAAATTGACAGTTTCCTCAACTTTGTTCCTCTTAAACACACTTCTTTTGCATTTTGTAGCACATTTCTTGGTTTCTACATTATTGATGGTTTCTTCTCAGTAAGTCCTTTTATGCTTTAAATACCCCAGGCTCCTTTCTGGGCCTCCAGTTTTTTTTATATACTTTTTAGATGACTTCATCCTAAAGTCAGCTGATCTTAAATACCATTTATTTACTCAACCCAAATCTATACTTTCAGCCCTGACATTTCCCAAGAGTTGCTACTGATTTAACTAATATCTTAGAAACTTCCACTTGGACATTTTATTATCATCACAGATTCCCTTGTTCAAACCTTCATTTCTGTCTTTTCCCATCTCAATAAATGGCAATATCATCGAATCAGTACCCTGTAGTTTCTACCTCTTAAGTCTATCACAGTTTAGTCTAATTTTTTTTAAATCACCACTGTATAGTATATAGTAGTTAATAGCTGATTCTGGAATTATACTGCCTGAGTTCAAATCCTGATTCTCCACATAGAGTTTCTGTGACTTGGGACAGGTTACTTAACCTCGCTGTATATCTCAGTGTTCTTGTTGGTAAACTTGTGAAATTATTAGAACTATGCTGGAACATAGCAAGTACTTTATTCATCTTGAGTATGAGTACTGCTTCTACCACCATCACCACCTCCATTCCCATCCTAGCTTAAGCCTCTATCATCTCTTATGAGGACTACTTCATTAACCTTCCAATTGTTTTCTATACCTATATGCCTATTTTCCACTCACCTGCCCCAAATCCATTCTAACCCACTCTGCATACAATAGAATGACTTTTCTCAGATATAGATTATATAACATTTGCAGGCCAAAAAATAATCTGCGGGCTTTTCATTGATTATACTTGCTGTAATTTTCAGACTTATATGACTCTTAACTGTAGCCCCTGCTGATCTTTCTTAACTTCATCTGTTGCCTTACTGCTCTTCTAGCCACTGTGGTATAGCTGTACTATTCATTTTTCTTTGCCCAGAGTAAATTACCCTCCTCAGGGTCTTTCTACTGTTTGTATCCTATGCCTGGAAGATACCACCCCTTGTCCTCATCATTGAGATTTTCACTTAATATTACCTTTCTTACCGCCCGGCCCAAAGATGCCACTCTGGTAGTGATAGTCTCTAACTCACCATACCCTTATTTTAAGTTTACCAAGACAGCATGATCTGATATTTGTATTTGTTTGTTATCTGTTTTCTCCACTAGAATGTGAATTACAGATTTCTATGCCTTTGTGAGTTCCAGTTATATCCCTAGCCCCTAGTGTAGTGTCTGGCTTTACAAAAAAGTGATGGAGAAACTTTTGAGAATACCTTTATTTTTTACTTCATTTCCCAACCTTCCTGCTCTGTATGCTACACGGTGTCCTGCATGAACCCAAGTTCAGGAAAACAGTGCCTTAATTTGCCTTTTTAGGCTTTAAACTAGATTCAGCTCCCAGTTACCAACTAGAGTCTTCATCAAGTACATAGCTGGATTTTATCAGGATTTAGTTGACCACTGAATTATCTGCAATATCTGAACATAAAAGATTTGATACAGCTGCCGTTAAATTTGCTTGAATATAGTATCCTTTGAGGTCTTATTTTAAACAATTCTTACCTACCAAAATATTCTCAAATGAACCAAAAGAATGTTTAACTAGTTGTCACTTACTGATGTTCATCTCCTAAAGACATTGGAAATTACAAAAACATATGGTAGAGCTTGATACCTGATTAGAAACAAGATCATTCACCTCACTTTCAACAGCTAAGCATAATGTTTTTAGTTTAGTAAATGAAGACGTTTTATGTCACTGGCTTTGGAAGTGTATGCAATTCTAGTGGGTAAGGACCAAAGGAGGAAATTATAACAATAATAAGAAAGTATGTGAATGAATCTGTGAAATGAAGAAAAACAAGATACTGAAATACAGGGCATCCTTCATTCTAAAGCTGAAGAGTTTTCTAAAACAGATTCTTTATTTTGAGCCACAGCATGGACAACACCAACAACACAGTGCCCTGCAAAGATTTCTTTTTTTATATTTCACAGCTAGGCCAAATTTCTCTTTAGTAGTGTTAACATACTCTTTTGTACCATTCACTGTCATTTCAATATTGTTGATGTTTTCTCCTTGTTCTTCTACTAAAAGAGATATATGAATGAAAAGCTCCCTTAAATCCTTCATTTGATTCTCCAAATTAACAAGTTCCTTGTGTCTCTGTTCTATCTCTGAGAGTTGTGCTTTAGTGATATTGATTTCTGTAAGCAAGCTTTCATTGAAAACTTCCCATTTTCCTTGATGAAGCATATCATTTACTTCTTCTTCGGGCACTTGCTTTCCAGCAACTTCAAGCTGACGGAAAATAAATTTCTTGCACTTCTCTTGTTTTGCTGCTATTGTGTCATTGTATATCAACATGGTTTGCTGAAAGTGGTGGAACATTGCGGCATGCTGAGATTTAAGTATCCTTGTGACCACTGATGATGGACCAGTTTCAGCCTCTGATTTTTTTGCTTCTTTTATCAAATCATCCAAACCTCTCTTGATGTATTCTGCTTGGATTTTAATCTCTTTTGTAATGCCCGACTCTCTCTTAAGGAGACTAAATCTTCTCATTGAAGCCAACAGACTTTTCTGTTGCTGCCCAAATTTTTGAACATCGTCTGTCAAACTGTCAATACTCTCCTGAAGTTTTTGGATCTCATGTAGGTGTCTCTCAGCTACAGGCTCTCTTTCATAAATAACAGCTTGCTGCAGAATCCTTCCTTGTTCCTCTGCTTCTGTAGTTGACACATGCCTGTCTCTAGAGAGTTCGAGTTCCTTTGTTCTTTGCTTTAGTTCTTGAAGTCGATCCCTCATCTTCCCTTTATTCCTAGGAAGCAAAAATGGTTGAGTTGAACAAAGAAAAGGTGGGCATTTCCCCATGGATCAGTTGGCTTCACAAAGCTATATCTATCTCCCAGAGAAATCTTCCTAGTTTTCTGAAAAGAGGTTAAAAAATTAGAAGAATCAGTAAGAATTTCCTCATAAGCATCGATAAAATAGTGATGTAAAATAATGTCTAAATTACTTTGCATGATTGTGGGGCTACTATGAGTCCATTCAGTTGTGTGAAGTAGCTGAGAAAGTAGTGACAGAGATACAACTGCCCCAAAAAATTTTTAAATAAGTTATTTTTTATTGATTTTTAGTGAGAGAGAAAGGGAGAGGAAGAGAGAGAGAAACATGGATCAGCTGCCTCCTGCACACCCCCTATTGGGGATGAGCTTGCAATTGGGGCATGTACCCTGACTGGGAATAGAACTGGTGACCTCTTGATGCTTGCATTGATGCTCAGCCACTGAGCCACACTGGCTGGGCTGCCCCAAAATAATATTTTGTGTCATGATGCTGTCACATAATAATAGATTTTTTTTTTGGTATGGGAAGATATGTCCTAGAATGGAAGATTCTACTTGACCATATCTTTAACTTTTAAAGTGGAAAGGGCACCTGGATGTGCCCTTATTACTAAAGCTACTGTTATGGGTTAATTTGGTCCATGTACTCATTTTGCTAAATATACTTGATTTAATTAAAACCAGTATAGTGACAGGGAAGATTTCATATGAGAGCTTTAAGCAATATAGATAATGTTAAATTTATCTTAAAATAACTGAGGCTTCCAGAGTAACACACTATTTGATATAGTTTTGTTCTCTTATCCATTGCATACGTATGGAAACCTAGTCTTGGTCTGATTTTGCTGATTTCTCAATTGTAGCATTATTCTGCAAAGATATCCAGACTGTCTTAGAACAAAATTTATATTAAGAGAATTTTTACAAACATGAGAATATCCTATATAATAAAAGCCTAATATGCTAAGTGTCCAGTTGTCTGGTTGGCTGTTCAACCAATCAAAGCATAATATGCTAATGATATGCTAAGGCTGCTCAACTGCTTGCTATGACATGCCATGACCACCAGGAGGCAGACAGTCGACCAGTTGACGTGATATGCACTGACCACCAGGGAGCAGACGCTCCGACTGGTAGGTTAGCTTGCTGCTGGGGTCCGGCCGATCGGGACTGAGCAAGATGGGCAGGACAAGCCCTGGAGCCCTCCCACGGCTCCTTCCCAGCTGGCCAACCTCCCACATCCTTCCCTGGTCCCGATTGTGCACCGATTGTGCACTGGTGGGGTCCCTTGGCCTGGCCTGCACCCTCTTGGAATCCGGGACCCCTTGGGGAATGTCGGAGGGCCAGTCTTGGCCTGATGACAGAATGACCGGTTGCTATGACACGCACTGACCACCAGGGGGCAGACGCTCAAAGCAGGAATTGCCCCCTGGTGGTTAGTGCGCTCCCACAGGGGGAGCTCTGCTCAGCCAGAAGCCCTGAGCCTGGCTCACGACTGGCGAGCGCAGCGGTGGCAGGAGCCTCTCCTGCCTCCGTGGGCAGTCGGACATCCCCCGAGGGCTCCCGGACTGCGAATTTCGTGCAGGGCCTCTAGTATTATTATAAATTCTTATTTTAGGGGCACTGATAATATTGATATTGTGTTGGTAGTTATCCATAGGATTAAGTTGATGTGCATAATTTATATGTAATGATATATACTTATATATATATCTGAAATGAAGTGAATAAAAAGCAATCTTTGTTAATAAAATATTTAATTTTTATAGAGCATCTTGACTTTAGAAAGGCATTTAATAGTACCTTTCATCATATTTTTGCAGCTAAGAAGAAGCTGTTAAGGGAGCTACAAATAGCTCATTGAACTACACATTGAATCAATATCAATCACAAGAAAAGAACTCTAATGTTATGCTGTTATGCTATGGTACTCAGTTTTAATATATTTATGCAAATATTTCTTAAATATATTTTTTATTGCTTTCAGAGAGGAAGGGAGAGGGAGAGGGAGATAGAAACATCAATGATGAGAGAGAATCATTGATTGGCTGCCTGCTGCACACTCCTTACTAGGGATTGAGCCTGCAACCTGAGCATGTGCCCTTGATGGGAATTGAACCTGGGACCCTTCAGTCCGCAGGCTGACACTCTATCCACTGAGCCAAACTGGCTGGGGCTATTTATGCAAATATTTTATTAGTGATTTAGATGTTCTTATAAAGGCATGCTTATCAAATATGTTGATGGCACAGAATTTGGAGGGGTCTTTATTATGTGGAAGTACAGAGTTGGGATTCAAAGATTAAAATAACATGGAACTCTATACTAAAAGTTACAACAATGTGTTTAATCAGGGTAGATATAAAATGTTCACCAGTTGTTTAGAAAACAAATTCACATCTACAAAATGGAAGGCCCTTGCATTCATAGCAGGGCTTATGAAAATTACTGGAGATTTTAGTTAAATACAAGCTTTCTGTCAGAACTATCGGAATAGTCATTTTGCTCTCATGAGTAATAGTGCTAAGAAAGGTATTTGTTCCACTGACTCTGTTAGTCAAAGCAAATGGGAGAGGGATTGTGTTAAGTTCTGAATGTGGTATTTTGTGATGAAAATTCATAAATTAGAAATTTCCAAACTGTCATGGGAAGGATGAGATTGGAAGACCATACGTAATATATGGAGAATTATTCAAAGGAATGGAAATATTTGTCCTGTAAAAGAGAAGATATGGGCAATATCTACAACTGTTTTCTAAAATGTGTAAGACTACATATGTAAAAGGAATTCGACTTACTTGGCCTAACTCCAAAGGTGGAAATTATATGGAGAGAGGTTTAATGTAGTATAAAGAAGACTCTTCACGCAAGCAGAACTGTCCTGAGATGGAATGAGCTGCTTCATGAGGTAATAAGCTTGCCATCACTGGAGATGTTCAAGATGATCTTCAATGATGACCCAGGCGAGGATGTAAAAACGATGCCTGCATTGCATAAAAAGTTAAACCAATGTCCTGATAATATTCCTTTGTTTTTAAAGGACTGACATTTTAACAATTAATTACTATGGCTTACTATATGCAAAGTTTTAAGTGCTGTATTGTATTTTCAATAATACCTGTCCTTGAATAATTTACTATCCAAGGGGAGATGGACAATATACAATTAAAAATGAAACTATCACATTGATGTTTCTCTCTCTCTGTCTCTTCCCCTCCAAACAAAATAATCCAGTCAGAGAAAGACGAATATCATGATCTCACTCAAATATGGAATCTAATGAATAAAATAAACTGATGAACAAAATAGATCCAGAGACATAGAAGCATGGAACAAACTACTGAATCTCAGAGGGAAGGCAGTGGTGGAATTAACCAAAGGACTTATATGTACACATGCATAAACCATGGACACAGGCAATAGTGTGGTGAAGACCTGGGGCAGGCCGGGTGGACAGGGAGTCGGGGCAGGCTAGAAGGGGTCAAAGGGGAAAAAAGGGAACATCTGTAATACATTCAACAAAAATAAATTTAAAAAAAAAACTGTAAAAGCAAAAAATAGAAAATAAATTTCTTGAAACCGTTAAAAAAATATGAAACTACACCACCAACTTACACCATACACAAGAATAAGCTCAAAATAGATAAATGACTTAAATGCAAATCGTGAAGCCATAAAAAATCCTGGAAAAAAACATAGGCAATAAAATCTCAGACATCTCTCGTAGCAGAATTTTCATTGATACATCTTCTAGGCCAGTGGTCGGCAAACTCATTAGTCAACAGAGCCAAATATCAAGTACAACGATTGAAATTTCTTTTGAGAGCCAATTTTTTTAAACTTAATCTATATAGGTAGGTACATTGTTATTAACTTAATTAGGGTACTCCTAAGGCTTAGGAAGAGCCACACTCAAGGGGCCAAAGAGCCGCATGTGGCTCGCGAGCCGCAGTTTGCCGACCATGGTCCTAGGCCAAGAGAAATAAAGGACAAAATAAACAAATGGGACTACATCTAACTAAAAATCTTCTGCACAGCAAAAGAAACCATCATCAAAATGAAAAGGGATCCCACTATGAGAGAACATATTTGCTAATGATATATCTGGTAAGGGATTAATTTCCAAAATATATAATGCAACTCAACAAAAGGAAGACAATCCAATCAAAAATGGGCAAAGGAGCCCTAACTGGTTTGGCTCAGTGGATAGAGCGAAGGCCTTCGGAATGAAGGGTCCCAGGTTCGATTCCGGTCAAGGGCATGTACCTCAGTTGCGGGCACATCCCCAGTAGGGGATGTACAGGAGGCAGCTGCTTGATGTTTTTCTCTCGTCGATGTTTCTAGCTCTCTATCCCTCTCCCTTCCTCTCTGTAAAAAATCAATAAAATATATTTTTTTAAAAATGGGCAAAGGACCTGAATAGACACTTCTCCACATAGGACAGACAGATGGCAAATAGACATAAAAAAATGCTTGATGTCACTAATCATCAGAGAGATGCAAATTAAAAATCACAATGAGGTATTGCCTCATGCCTGCCAGAATGGCTACCATCAATCACCAAACAAGTGCTGGTGAGGATGTGGAGAAAAGGGAACCCTAGTACACTGCTGGTGGGAATGCAGACTGGTGTAACCATTATGGAAAACAGTATGGAGTTTCCTCAAAATATTAAAAATGGAACTGCGTTTTGACCCAGTGATCCTACTTCTGGGAATATATCTTAAGCATCCAGATACACCAATCAGAAAGAATATATACATTCCTGTATTCGTAGCAGCATTATTTATATAGCTAAGATCTGAAAATAGCAAAAATTCCCATCAGCAGATGAATGGATTAAAAAACTGTGGCACATCTACACAATGGGATACTATGTTGCTGTAATAAAGAAAGGACTCTTATAATTTGCAACAGCATGGATGGGCGTGGAGAGCATTATGCTAAGCAAAATAAGCCAGTTGTAGAAAGATCCAGAGACATAGAAGCATCGAATACCATCAAACCTCAGAAGGAAGCATGGGAGGGGGGAGAAGGGGTAGGAGATCAACCAAAGGACTTGTATGCATGCATAGAAGAAGCATAACCAATGGACACAGACAGCAGGGGGTGAGGGCCTGTGCTGGGAGGCCGGAGTGGGCTGGGAGAGGTCAATAGGGGAAAAAGGAAACATATGTAAAACTTTCAACAATAAAAGAATTAAAAAAAAAAGCTGTGGTACATTTACACATGGACAACTATGCAGGTGTAAAAAAGAAGGGTCTGTTACCCTTTGAGACAGCATGGATGGACCTGGAGATTATGCTAAGCGAAATAAGCCAGTCAGAGAAAGATAAATGCCACATGATCTCACTTATATGTGGAATCTAATGAACAAAATAAACTAATGAACAAAATAGGTCCAGAGACATGGAAGCATGGAACAGATTGACAGATCTCAGAGGGAAGGGTGGGGGCTGGAAGAGATTAACCAAATAATTTATATGCATATATGCATAACCCAAGGACACAGATAGTAGTGTGGTGAAGGCCTGTGGTGGAGTGGGGGCTGGGTGGGAGGAAGTAAAGGGGGGGGGAACAGAGGACATCTGTAAGACAGTCAACAACAAAAGATAAATTTAAAAAATTAAAAATTTAAAAATATATTTTAAAAAAGTGTTTAAGATATCATGTCACTTTTGATATAGCCATAGCTTTTTAAATTGTTGCTTTTTAAATTTTTTTTTTATTTTTCCTGCCACCATTTATCCCCTCTATGCCCTCTTCTACCTCCACCCATCCCCTCCCCTCTTGCAATCACCACACTATTGTGCTTATCCATGAGTTCTCTCTTTTTATTTTTATTTGTTCAATCTTCCATCCCCCACCCACACCCACATCCAGCTGTTAGCCTGCTCTCTATGAGTCCGTCTCTATTTTGCTTGGTAGTTCAGTTCATTAAATTCCACATGAGTGAAATCATATGGTACTTACTAGTGTCTTTCTCTGACTGGCTTATTTCACTTAACATAATGTTCTCCAGGTTCAGACATAATGTTACAAAGGGTAAATTTTCTTCCTTTTTATGGCAGAGTAGTATTCCATTGAGTAAATGTACCATAGCTTTTTTTATCTACTCATCTACTGATGGACACTTGGGCTGCTTCCAAATCTTGTCTATTGTAAATGACACTGCAATGAACATAGAGGTACTACATATATTCTTCCAAATTAGTGTAAGTGGAATCGTTGACAGTTTTTGTTTGTTTGTTTGTTTTTGGTTAAGTCCATACTGCTTTCCATGTGGCTGCACCAGTCTGCATCAAAGGAAACCATGAACAAAATGAAAAGACAACCCACTGAATGGTAGAATATATTTGCCAATGATAGATCTGATAAGGGGTTAATATCCAAAATTTATAAAGAACTTATGAAACTCAACACACAAAAAACCCCCAATCCAATTTAAAAAATAGGCAAAAGACCTGAATAGATACCTCTCCAAAGAGGATGTATGGATGGCCAATAGACATATCAAAAGCTGCTCAAGGTCACTAATTGTCAGAAAAATGTAAATTAAAACTATAATGAGAAATCAGCTCATACCTGTCAGAATGGCTATCATCAATAAATCAATAAACAACAAGTGTTGGTGAGGATGTGGAGAAAAGGGAACCCTGGTGTACTGTTGGTGGGAATACAAATTGTCTCTCTTTTTTTAAAAATATATTTTAATTGGTTTCAGAGAGGAAGAGAGAGAGAAACATCAATGATGAGAATCATTGATTGGCTGCCTCCTGTACACCCCCTAGTGGGAATCAAGCTCGCAACCCGGGCATGTGCCCTTGACCGGAATCGAACCCGGAACCCTTCAGTCCACAGGCAGACACTCTATCCACTGAGCCAAACCAGCTAGGGCCAAATTGTCTCTATTTAAATGCTTTTCGTTTTAATCAAGTTACTACATATACACAGCTTAAGAAGTCAAATCATCGTTTCAATGCTTATAACGATATATTCAGCCAACCTCTGCCTGCCCCATCACACCTCATTTTCAGTCCCCAGTTCCCAAAGGGAATCATTGTTCCTAAGATACGAGTTGCTTTTAAACTCCCTATTTCTTGGTAATCTGCTTATGTAGGTATTTCTGCTTTTTTAGATTTAAAAATTATTCTGAATATCTGTTGTGAAAGATGTGGACTTAACCTTTTTTTATATCCCACCATCTCCTCAATTTTTACTTCAATATAGTTATATCACAGTTTTGGGTTAATCAGTGTTCTGCATTTATAACCAAATATCATACACATTAGAGTCACCTAATGTACTATTTACTTTCTTTCTCAAGTAAGTTTTTTGTTTGTTTCTAGGCCATTTCTGTGGCTAGAGCTAAGAGATTTACACTTTTATTTTAGGAAAGCTTTTCATTGATGTACTTTCACATATACAGAAAGTGCCTAAAACAAAATGTGTAATTTGATGATTTTTCACAAAGTGAACATACCCATATAATCATCACAATGATCAAGAACCATTAAACTTTTTAATTTTTCTTGAAATTATTAATTACCTAAGTTTTTCAGTTGCTTCATTTTCTACATATACATCACTAATTCCTTCCAAAACTCTTAAGTTGAGCTGAAAATATCCTCTTAATTCATTTACTAGTAAATATAGTAGGTATTGTGTTTTTTCCTTTCATTGTAGTATTTCATCTTTTGAGACTTCTTCCCTGGATCCCTCTATCTTGACCTGATTTACCACATAGCTGTTGTGTTGGAATTTTTTTTCTCCTTTCTAGTATGTCTCCTGCCATATACTTCCTTTTAAAATGTAAATGTGCCGAAACCGGTTTGGCTCAGTGGATAGAGCGTCGGCCTGCGGACTGAAAGGTCCCAGGTTCGATTCTGGTCAAGGGCATGTACCTGGGTTGCGGGCACATCCCCAGTAGGAGATGTGCAGGAGGCAGCTGATCGATGTTTCTCTCTCATCGATGTTTCTAACTCTCTATCTCTCTCCCTTCCTCTCTGTAAGAAATCAATAAAATATATTTAAAAAATAAATAAATAAAATGTAAATGTGCTAACAACTTCTATTTTTGAAAATATTTTATTCTATTTTTACACCTTAATGATGTTTTCTGTGGATATAATTCTTACTTAAAAATAATATATTCCTTTAGCATTTTGAAAATTTTGCTGTTTTTCTCTAACTTCTTTTGTTACCCTTGAGAAATCTGCCATCTGATTCCTGATATTTTGTGTAAAATCTGAGATTTAAAAAAAAAAATTTCCTTTCATGAAACTTTTGGCCTTTTCTCTTTATTTCTGGTGTTCTAAAATTTCACAATAAGAAGCCCAGGGCATGTCCTTATGCAGTATTTGCTAGACACTTAGTAGCTTTCTCAATCTGAAAAGTCATGTGTTTAGGATTTTCTTGGGGGCCACAGATCTTAATTTTTTAAAGAACTTCAGCATCTCCATTTTCTTTGTATACTTTTTCTTTGAAGTTCCCCTTATTTGGATGGTGACTTCCTTAACTACCTTAAATATTTCTAGTGTCTGCAGGGTAAAGTTTCTTGCCAGAGGCCACACAAGTAAAAAGTGGCAGAGCCTACATTCAGATATAAATCTGCCTGACTTGTTCTTTTTTCCTAATCCATAGTGATGGATTATCCTAGTGAAACATACAAATGAAGTTGATCTGTATCAAATATTATTATAAACTAGAAGCCCAGTGTGCGAAATTGTGCAGCCCTGGCCACCCACATACGCCTCGCTGCGCACGCAGCCCTGCCCACCTGCGCGTGCCTCGCGGCGCACGCAGCCCTGCCCACCCGTGCGCACCTCGCCGTACGCACAGCCTCCTGGTGACCGGTCTTTGGTCGTTACAGTGTCACAACATCTGGGTTTTTATTATATAGATACTATGTTTAAAAGGAAAAAATTCTTATAGAAGGTAATATAGCATATCAGATCCAAAATAATTATGTTGTTTGCAGCTTTATTAGGATCTTTAATCAGACCAAACTAAACACTTTACAGTTGAGAAAAGGAAAAGGAATTAGTACTGATCTCATAGACCTAGGTCACAGGAAGTCTCTAAGAAATTTTGAATTCTATCCTTGACATCATGTAGAAACTGTGATTGTTATAATTTCTTCTGCCTTAGCTCATAGTCATAGCCTGAGATAACATAGATGGAAGTGAAGTATACTTCATTCCTATTTACATACAGAGATTTCTGTTTCCTATTCTTTTTTATAAATATATATGTACTAGAGGCCTGGTGCATGAAAATTCGTGCACTCTGGGGGAGTCCTTCAGCCCGACCGACACCCTCTCGCAGTCTGGGATCCCTCGGGGATGTCCACCTGCTGGCTTAGGCCTATTCCCCGGGGATCGGGCCTGAGCTGGAAGTCAGACATCCCTCTGGCAGCCCTGGAGCCCTCAGGGGATGTCTGACTGACAGCCTCGGCCCACTCTCTGCAGGGAGTGGCCCTAAGCCACAGTCGGACATCCTTAGCGCTGAGGAGGAGGCGGGAGAGGCTCCCACCACCACCGCTGTGTTGGCAGCCGTCAGCCTGGCTTGTGGCTGAGCGGAGCTCCCCCTGTCGGAGTGCATTGACCACCAGGGGGCAGCTCCTGCATTGAGTGTCTGCCCTCTGGGGGTCAGAGCACATCATAGTGACTGGTTGTTCCTGGTCGTTCTGCCGTTAGGGTCAATTTGCATATTACCCTTATATAGGATTGATTTCAGAGAGGAAGGGAGAGGGGGAGAGAGAGAGAGAGAGAGAGAGAGAGAGAGAGAGAGAGAGAGAGAAATATCTATGATGAGAGAGAATCATTGATTGCTGCCTCCTGCACGTCCCACACTGGGGATCAAGCCCACAACCCAGGCATGTGCCCTGGTCTGGAATCAAACTGTGACCTCCTGGTTCATAGGTCAACACTCAACCTCTGGGCCATACTAGCCGAGCCTGTTTCCTACACTTGTACTAACCTGAAACTATGAATTCTTATAGCTTCAAAGTATATAGCAGATATGCTGTTTGTGCACTGTTGTTGTTTTTTAAATGGTCTTGTGATACTGATAATATGGGAAAAAGAAAAGAGTAACAGTATTGGAGACTCAAATGAGCTATGAGGGGGAATGTAAACAAAACATTCTGATTTTTTATTTATGAGAATCAACTTCTATCTAAGATGTTTATATAACTGCTAAGAAGCATCTAGCAACCTTTAAATTTCTCAAAAACTACAAGGTCTCCAACTTTCTCTTTGGTAGTATGACTTAGAACAAATCCTGAAACAGCCCCCTCTAACATTTTTATGGCTGGATAGATCTTCCTTTTTTAAAAAAAATTAGAAAGAAATGACCAATTCCATCAAAAGCCTATTTTTCTAAAGCATCATAGATTAAATTTTTTGCTTTTAAGAAATAGAATTTTTCAAATTGATATTGGAGCACAGTATACCTTTACAAAATACTTTAGGAAGGTGAATGTTACTGTCACTGATTGTGGAAACCAAGATTTTTGACTCTGACCCTTGTAAAGGTTGTCTTTCCCTGGGTTCCTGTCTGTGGAAGAACAGTTTCCTGAAAGAGTACCATACTTTCATATTTGAATAAAAGTTACTTTGAGGAACTTCAACATATATTGATATGTATTTTGTATTCATTAATCTTAATAATTTGACTAGGAAAAAAACCAAGTAAAGATGCTGAATCTTTTTTTTATATGAATCTCTATATGTTACTGATACTATAGGAAAAACATTTCCTTTTAGATCTTTATATCATGGCATGCATAATATAGTAAGTGATGTCTATATAAAATTAACTATAAAGTTTATATACTGTGTTCATCTTAGTTTATGGGTCCCATGTCTTCATTTATTTCCTTTGAATAGTTAAAGGGTATTTATGTTAAAGATCCTTTACATTATTAGGTTATTTTGGTCTCTGAGGAATAAATATCTTTGTTGTAGTCATGAACTGTTTCTCTTGGTGGTGGACAAGTGGACTTAGTGAAGTTTGTCAGTAGTTTATCTTCAGTGGGGAATTACATTATACAAGAATGCCTGCAGTGCCCTGCATGTGGATACATTCTTATCTAATTTGGGGGCCCCATGGAGTAACTCAGGCAGTATAAATATGGGCCTAATTTTTATAGCCTGAGTGGATCCCTCACTTCTTGTAATCCTGGACAAGCCAACAGAGATTTTCCTATCTCTGTATATAGACTGTGTTCTATTTTTTCTGGTTAATGCTTCATCTAGGAAGCTCAGTTTTAGTTCCCTATTATGCAAAAAAACCTAAAACTCAGCTTTTAGTAGCTCATGATTGCTTTAATTGCTACTCTCTGCATTGGTTATGATTATGTTCCCTCCTTATCTCTGGTAGTTGGAAATTTCTTTACTTCAAATATGATATGTAGTTTTAAAATTTGTCTTTTCTTTTCTCAAGATCATATCAAACACTTCTGTATGTAGAAGAGGGAAGAATTTCTGTTCTGTTCATCCTGAGTGAAGGTCATAATGATTATCTTTTTTGTTGTTATTAATCCTTACCCAAGGATATTTTTGCATTGATTTTTAGGGAGAGTGGAATAGAGGGGGAAAGACAGAAAGAAACATCGATGAGACATTAATTAGTTGCCTCCTGCATGAGCCCCAAGCAGGGCTGGGGCCGGGGAGGAACCTGCAACTAAGGTACATGCCCTTGAGCAGAATTAAACCCAGACCCTTTGGTCCGCAGGCTGATGCTCCATCTACTGAGCCAAACTGGCCAGAGCCATAATGATTATCTTTACAGAGCTAACAATTCAGAATGCTCCTCAAATCCTTGTTCATTTCTGCAGAAATTGACTTAATGTAGGTACTCAAGTGCACTTAACATGCTGTATGCAAATTGTACTTTCTAGTAGTTACATACTTATAACTACATGTGTAACTATTTGCAATTTAATTGCTTAATTTAAAATATATCTTTATAAAATAGAATATTAGGCAAAGTGAGACATGTAATCATATTAGAATTTAAAAGGTAGAAGAGACAAAGTTTATGAACATAAAATATTAAGCTCACAGTTATCATTTAATTGCTTAGGTTAGGTGAAATAGATGAGACTACCATTTTACACAATCTTTACTATACCTTAAATTTATTTTCTTAATGTTGGAAGAGTTCTATTCAAATATGAATCATATTTCAGCGTGTTTAACTTAATGCATTACTATACTGTTTTGAATTCTACTGTCAATAATTGACTATATTTTTTAGGTTAAACATATTTGCAAAAAGAAAGAACATTAATTTTTAAACATGCTAATCAACTTTGACAGTTTGTTTTGGGAAATAGAAAAGTAAACTTGTATGACTCAACTAAAAGTTTCTCCACCCTAATGCAGACAGAGAACATTTCCAGGAATAGGAATATAAATAAAAATTATCTAGTGCTTTAAGAAATACACCCTGGGATAGATACATTATAGATTTATAGATTTTTAAAGGCATTTTCTTTTTATAGTTACTATATTGATTAAATAAAATATTTCAAGAAGTGTAACCAGAACCAGTTCTTATCTAACATAAAATGGGGCATTTTATTTTATTTTTGGCTTTTGTGAATGAGACCCGCTTGCAGAATTTCCCTAGTTCAAGGTGAAAGGAGCTGATGTTATTGGAATAGTCACCACTTTGGCTACTTAAATGAGGAAAAAAACAACTTATTGCAAGTTGTATATATTTTCTCAAAGTTTGCATTATATGATGTTTTTGTAATGCAGTCCTTCAGGGCCTTTTTATTTTATTATACTTTTTATTTAGTTTAAGTAAGTTAATTGTTAACTGACTTGCTTAAATATTAAGACTCTTACCTGATGAAAGTATGCTGTACATACATACTCTGGTAACAATTATAAAATAACTTTGAAGAAATATCAGAAAATAAACTGTGTTTTGGTTAAGCCCCTCTCTATATATTGCTTTATTTTGAAAGTGTTAGAAATCATATATATGTAGCAATTAAATGATTCTGAATTAAAAATGTAAAACTGTCAAATCAAGTATAATATATTAAGTTTTACAATTACATACTTTTAATATACTAGCTAAAACATTTTAAAAGTTAATACTTTGATATTTCACAGTGGTCCTTTTACAAGATTATGTTCTAATTTCCTCAGATTAACTTTAAAATATTCTGGGAGACAACAATGAATAAATTTATTAAGACCTTCTACAAAATTAACTTAAGTTTTTAAAGGTTATACATATGTGTCAAATTTGGGCATAAGCTTCTTTTCAGAATTCGATGTTAAGTGTTCTTTAAAGCAAGCACAGTATGACTAATTTATAACCAGTCTATAAAAGAATTTTAAGTTTGTTTTTATAGGATCCGAATTTCCAGTGTTTCCAAAATGAGAAGCTCCTTTTTAAAGGACTTAAAAGAAGAAGTTGATTTTATTATGGTCGTCTATTTCTGAGATCTCTAAACCCAGATCCTGTTCAATTTATTAGCAATATATATGAGCAGATCAGCTGCTGGTAGCCTGGTCCAAATCTGAACAAAACAAGTGATTTTAATTATCTATTGAGCTATTTTTAAATGCCACAAATTTCAGGCTACGGGTGTCTCACATTAAAAAACACAGAAAAGAGTGGTTTATTACCTTTGTCTTGTTCCTTTTGTTGCTTTTCCACCTGCGGTGTTGGAGTCCTGCCTGTGAGAGGAAAACCTATCATCTGTAACGTTTTGATCAAATTATTTGTCTCTATCTTATAGTTCACAGGCAATTTCTGTACATTTTCATATCATTAACTTAATTGAAAGCCAAATTATGAAGCCAAATAAGTTAGAGATAAAGTTGTCCTTTTGCTGAGAAGAACAAATTGCTTACTTCACACCTGGAGAATCCGGTTCTGCCAGTTAACCGCCCATTCTTTAGATTAAAGGAAGATCATTTTCATTGGAGCTAGTTGGTAACAGGAAGTCCTTGTTAAACTGCCTACATAGAGTATTTGGCACAGGCTCTGTAATTCCATTTCTATATTACATATAAAATACAGTAGTTAATAGAAAGGGGGTTGTAATTAAACAAAGGTTTCTTTGGGGTTTTTTTAGGTATCAAAACTTGCTAAAATATACAGAATTCAGAATAAATAGGAATGGAAAGAAGCTTGGTGTAAAAGCTTTTTGTTCCATTTACTTTAAAATGATTGAATTCTATTCTATTTTAGGAAATCCCAAAGGCTTCACTCATAAGATCATGATTTTCAGAATGATAACTGCCAGAAAAGAGCTCCTGTCTTTAAACCTTCCACCCCACTTTTCTTGTTATTGTACCTGGTATTTTTATTTTAAAATAAGTTTCTTCCAGAGTTTTCAATATAGAAAAACTAAAGTTGGGCCACAATGTTATGCAGTTTATTTTATCAATATAACAATTCAAAATTAATTTTTACCAGAGTGAGACATTTATTTGAAAAATTAGAAATGAAATGTCTCTAACATTAGTAAATTTCCTTACCGTCCCTTTTTTTTCTGCCTGATTTTTGTGATTTGAGGGTAAGAGGAGGGACACTGGTATAATTTCTATCAAAGTGACATTTGCCTTTATTCTTTGATTTAGTATCCCTACTTCCTGGAATCTGTTCCCAAAATAAGAAATAACTCGTTCCCACAGTTATTCTTCACAGCACTCCTTGTGAAAACAAAACACTGGAAACAACCCAAAAGTTCCTTCAGAGTGGGCCTGGATGAATAAACGATAAAACAGCCTATGAGCATTTTGCTCATTTATAAAGACTATAATAATAAAGAAAATGTCTTTACATTACTTCAGGGTACTTTTAAGATTTACTGTTTAAAAAAAACAGAAGGTGGTACACAAGAGTATATATAACATTCTGGTTTTTGAGAAAGCAAGGGAGTGTGGAGACACACATACACAAACATCTCCCAATCAGTCAATAGCAGTGAATATCTATAGGGCCCAAATTGTGACCTTTATCGTTTTCCACAAACACATGTTTATATTTTCAAAAAGAAATAATGGGGGGGGGTGATGGTGAACTAAAAAGGAATGAAAAGGGTTACTTATAGGAGAATGGATGGAATAGAAAGAAGAAAAGGGACCGAGTTGGGTAATACTTTTGGTTGTACTTTGTTTTTATAGTTTTGACTTTGGAACCACATAAATGTTTTAAAAATTCAATCTTAAAATAAAAAAGAAACCAAAAAGCAAAAGCAGCCTGAAAAAGCGAACCTAGCTATATATCTAGATGGTGTTGTAACCAGAGAGGGATTATTTAATTAATTTTAAAGTCAGTATTTTGACTGTGCATTTCTTGTGGAATATATTTTAGAGACAAGAATAATCACAAAGAGATTTTAACCTACATTTAGTAATCTTATTTTTAATAATATTGGCATTGTTATCGGAGAAATGTGTGGATAGTCTTTCTCCATAGTGGGAGTGGGGTTCTTGGAGTGCTGCTGCTGGAATAAGCATTTCCGGAGGCACTCACAGGAGGATGAGATGTGGTAGAAAGCTTTATTTGCGTGGAATTATACCCCTCTGTTTCCAAAGTCCCATTTCCCTTAATCCAGTCCTGGATAATGTGCAGCTGAGGATTCAGTAGAGCTAGAAGCAAAGCCAGTGTCCAGAGTTTCTGTTCCATGTTGGAGCTGGGTCTGGTTTTGCATGAGGCTAGTTGCAGTCCAATAGTCCATTGTGTGTGTGGTCTGGCAAATGCAGGAGCATGAGAGTCCTGCAAGCCAAGAGCAGGAACCAAGAAGCAAGAGAGCAAACTCCTTTGTTTAGGAGCTTAGATATCTCAAATCTTCCTATACTTGCAGTGGCCACACCTATCCTGGCCAATGACCTGTCCCCAGGTGTGACTGACAGGCAAGTAAGTACCTTCCCTATTTACCCAGACTTCATTGGGCATGCCTCTAATATTTGGCCTTTCCTTTGCCCCTTTCCAGTTACTCATAAGAGTATATTACAACGAGTTAATTACAACGATATCATTATTCTTGTGTTGAAATTTATATATATTGTAGGACTAGAGGCCCGGTGCGTGAAATTCATGCAAGGGAGTGGGTCCCCTCAGCCCAGCCTGTACCCTCTCCAATCCGGGATCCTTCGGGGGATGTCTGACTGCCGGTTTAGGCCGGATCCCAGGGATCCGGCCTAAACCAGCAGTCGAACATCCCTCTTACAATCCTGGACCACTGGCTCCTAATTGCTCACCTGCCTGCCTGCCTGGTTGCCCCTAACTGTCCCCCCTGCCAGTCTGGTTGCCCCTCACTGCCTCTCTGTTCTGGCCTGATCTCCCCTTACTGCCCCCCCCCCACCGGCCTGCTCACCCCCAACTGCCCCCCCCTCCACTAGCCTAGTCCCTCACTGCCCCCCCTGCCGGCCAGGTTGCCCCCAACTTCCCCCTCCATGCTGGCCTGGTCACTCCTAACTGCCCTCCCGCTGGCCTGGTCACCCCTAACTGCCCCCCTCTGCTGGCCTGGTTGCCCCTAATTGCCCCTGCTGCCGGCTTGTTTGCCCCAACTGCCCACCTCCACCAGCCTAGTTGCCCCTCACTGCCCCCCCTGCCAGCCTAATCGCCCCTAAATGCCCCCCTGCTGGCCTGGTCACCGCCAACTGCACCCCCCCCTGCTGGCCTGGTCACCCCCAACTGCCCCCCTCTGCCGGCCTGGTCGCCCCTAACTGCCCCCCCTGCTGGCCTGGTTGCCCCCAACTGCCTCCCCCGCTGGCCTGGTCATCCCCAACTGCCCCCCCTTCTGGCCTGGTTGCCCCTCAGGGCCCCCCACTGACCTGGTCGCCCCATGCAGCCTGCTGTTCAGTTGTTTGGTCGTCCTTCACTAACCCCTTTGCCAGCCTAGTCGCCCCACGCAGCCTGCTTGTTCAGTTGTTTGGTTGTCCCTCACTAACCCCTCTGCCAGCCTAGTCATAGGCAGCCATCTTGTGAGGGTGTGATGGTCAATTTGCATATTACTGTTTTATTATATAGGATAAAGCAAATAGTCAATGTCAGTGTTATTAGGAACTATAGTTTTCAGCATAAGAAAAAAGTGATACAATTTAAGAAGTTAAGTAGAACGTGGTAATATTTGATTAAAAATGGAAAAATTAATATGGGCTTATGATTTAAAATTTTCTTTCTTAAAGAAACTACACCCCTCCCCTCAGTTTTGTCCACTGAAAGGGTCTAGAAAACAATGGCAACTCAAGAGCAGTAAATGTTCATAGCACCCAGATTGTGGTCTTTAAAATATCAGTCCTCACTGAAAGGAACAAGGGCTCCCTAGGGAGATGGATGATTCCATCTGGAATATTGGAATATTGTTTCTTACAAAAAAGCAAGAAGATATCAAAGACTTTGGAAGTTGTACAGGAAGAACACAGAAGCCAACACCATGGGGACTCCCACTGACCAAATTGTGTAACTTTGAGCCTCAAAAATAACCCCCCTCCCACCACTCAATCTTCAGTATGGGCAGTGTGAGAGGCAGCTGATCAATGTTTCGCTCTCACATCAATGTTTCTTCTTCTCTCCCTCCCGTTTCATCTCTTTCTCAAAATATCAATGAAAAAAATCTTTAAAAAGTAACTACAGTAGAGTGAAACATATATTTTAAAAATCTATTTCATAATTGTGTGCCCCACAAACCAAAGAAAGCAACTTGATCACGTTTGGAGGTTGATAGAGCATCAATTTATTATTATGAAAATTAGGAAATGAAGCCAAAGGATCACAGGTTTACCTCGACTTTTCTCTGAATTGCATTTAAGTAAGAGTCAGCAAGTAGTTGATGAAAGCTTACTTTTTAGCAAAAATTCGGCCAGTAAATGCAAAAGGAATATAGAACTAGAAAAGTCATATTTTATAAGCTCTTATAAAATAATGGAATTTAGCAAAGGTCATCAGTGGATACTAAATTCATTAGATGGAATTATTTTGGCTGAATCAGGCTGACTCCAGCTGAATCCACTGATCCGTTTTACATCACTAAATGGTACAACCAGATGCCTTCAAAGTAACCAGCACCATGTGGATAATTTAAAAAAATATATATATATATATATTTTTGTTGTTGTTGTTGATTTCAAAAAGGAAGGAAGAGGGAGAGAGAGGTAGAAACATCAATGATGAGAGAGAATCATTGATCGGTTGCCTCCTGCCCAACCCCAGCCAGCAAACCAGGCATGTGCCCTGACTGGGAATTGAACCCTGACCTTCTGGTTCATAGGTTGACGTTCAACCACTGAGCCATGCCAGCCGGGCCATGTGGATAATTTTTAAAAATAGATGATAAGGGTTCATTAGACAGCGTGTTATTAAACTTTTTGACCTCTGCCATCTGATAGCAAATTGTGTTATTTTTTGATAACTCTTTTTTTTTTTTTTTTAAAGAACTTGTTTTGGCCAAACTGGTTTGGCTCAGTGGATGGAGCGTCGGCCTGCGGACAGAAGGGTCCCAGGTTCGATTCCGGTCAAGGGCATGTACCTTGGTTGTGGGCACATCCCCAGTAGGAGATGTACAGGAGGCAGCTGGTCGATGTTTCTCTCTCATCCATGTTTCTAACTCTCTATCCCTCTCCCTTCCTCTCTGTAAAAAAATCAATAAAATATATTAAAAAAAAAAAAAAGAACTTGTTTTGGTCTGGCTGGCATGGCTCAGTGGTTGATTGTCAACCTATGAACCAGGAGGTCACAGTTTGATTTTCAGTAAGGGCACATGCTCGGGTTGCATGCTCGATCCCCTGTTTGGGACGAGCAGGATGCAGCGGATCAGTGATTCTCTCTCATCGTTGATGTTTCTCTTTCTCCCTCTCCCTTCCTCTCTGAAATCAATAATAATAATAAATTTATATATATATATATATATATATATATATAAAGAACTTTTTATGTTTTTCATTTTGTTGTTTCCCAGTTTGTTTCTAATTGAATATAATGTTCTTTATGTGCAATGCTATGCAAAGTAAATGAGACAGAAGTGGCTCTACCTCTCCAGTAAATTGCATGATTTATGCGGACACATTCACACACTGTAAATACAGATGAGCTCAAATATTACAAGCTCAGAATGAACATTTGAGTATTTAAAACAAGAATATTTTGTATTTTCAGAAGATAAGGACATAAGATAAGCATATTTGCATCATGTTGCATGTATTTTAAGAAGATAAAGACATAATGTGAAAATTAGAATTGATGGCTGAGGGGTATGAAAACTAGTCTTTTTCTATCTTGTTGGCCTATTGACCTATTGCTTGTTTTCTTAACCTACCTGACTTCTCTTTCTTAGGTCAATTCTCACGAACTTATTTTAGGAAAAAATGGCGAAATAGATTCTGTAGTACTCTCTTAAACCAGTATATTCTGTAGTCAATAGGTTTAAAACTTTGGGATGAGAACATGGTGAAAATATTTTTAAGTGGCTGTCTGATTACACATTTGTTATAAAAACACTTTATTTATATCTCTACAGGTTGGCAAATAAACAAGACAAGGAAGGGGCTTTAGGAGAAGCTGATGTGATTGAATGTCTGTCTCTGGAAAAAATGGTCAATGAACACAAGTGCCTCTGTCAGATAGTAAGTGTTGGGGTTTGTTTTCCTTTTGTCCCTATGAAATATGTTCAGTATAACTTAGTTTTTGTAAAGGTGAAAGGCAATTAGGTGGCAGACAGCTAACAAAATAATGTGTTAGTGTTTTAAAAGAACTTTTTTTTTTACCCAGGAAATCACATTCTCACTGTTTTGTTGCTATTATTTTATATTGTAATATTTGTTTTCTATTTAGTTGTTATTGATTTCCATAAACTGTCTTTTGAGATTTCAAAGACTCTAGATTTGCTTTTTGTTTAAGATATTGCTGACAGGACTTGTAAGCTATACAAACACGTCTGTTATAATTCTTAGAAAATATATTTTTATTGATTTCAGAGAGGAAGGGAGAGGGAGAGAGAAGAAACATCAATGATAAGAGAGAATCATTGATTGGCTGCCTCCTGCTTGCCTGCAGTTGGGGATTGAGCCCACAACATGGGCATGTGTCCTGACTGGGAATCAACAAACCGTGACCTCCTGATTCATAGGTTGATGCTCAACCACTGAGCCATGCCAGCCAGGCAAATTTTTTAAATGGTAAAGAAAACATATAAATACAAAATTTAAACATATGAGAGGTTTGCAATGAGTTTTGAAAAGTCTTATCAGGAGAGTTATATAATCTTAAGAAAGATGGGCAGAAGATTTAAGTATTAATTCTGGCTTCAGAAGATGGACATTAGACTGTCAATCTTAAAAGATGTTTACTGCTATAAATTCCTTAAGGACTGGAAGTTTGATTTTGTCTTCCAGTGAGTTTGTTTTAACTGGCACTGTTGACTTCCTGTGTTATAGTATCTCTCATAGCTTACAGATATTGTACTTGAAATATTTCAGCTTCTATGTACTAATGTTAGTGGTCATTTCAATCGTATGTTTTGTAAGTTAAATAAGCAGGTGCTTTATATAATTAATTTAATGGGTTAATTTTGATTTACCAATAATTATACTTAATGGTTTTTGAGTAGATTTTTGTGGAGAACTTTTAGTTTTAATCTTTAAGCCAAATAAATTGGTGTTTTTCAGGAACCTTGTTCAGCAATCTTGGGATCTGGAAAGAAAATTGACAAGTCCATTAAAAAAGGCCTTTATTGGCTGCTAGATATCATTGCAAGAGACTTTGATGCCTTAAATGAACGCATCCAAAAGGACACAACAGAACAACGTGCTCTTGAGGAACAAGAGAAACGAGAAAGGGCTGAACGAGTGCGAAAATTACGAGAAGAAAGGTAAGTAGATTAATTTTGTACCATGGTGCATTTGAAACGTAAAAACAAACAAACAAAAATACCACCACAATTTTATGAATAATTTATTAGTTCTGTCTATTCAGTTTCTTTTTTGTGTCTGAAGGAAGACACTACACAAATTTTCTGTTTTTATGGATTTTTCTCTACACAAGTTTGGGGGATAGGATTCTACTTTTCCTGGTGGTATTATGGTAGTTAAATTTATTCCTTATGTATTTATTATTTCTAAGAGATTTAAAATTTTTATCTCTTATTTCTTATGAGTACCTTTATTGCAGTGGTTTTCGATCAGTATGCTAATTTTGCTTCTCAGAGGGCATTTGGCAGTGTCTAGAGACATTTTTACTTGTCACAGCTGGGGACGAGGTGGAGTGCTACTGGCATCTAGTGGGTAGAGGCCAGGAAGCTGCTCAACAGCTAGTGCCGCACAGGACAGTCCCCTACAACAGAGAATTATTGAGTCCACTGTCAATTATTGAGAAATGCTTCTTTAGTCTCAGCAAAGACAGAAGGCAAGCTGATAGTGGATCAATCAACTGAAACAAAATCTGATCTTCAACACTAGTTTTCTCACAAAATAAACTAAATTATACTGTCTCAGGTTTTTTAAATATATTTTTCAAATTACTTTAAAAATATATTTCCTGAAAGGAACCTTTTAAATTAAATTTAGCAAACTTTGAATTAAAAAACAATGATTTCATAAATTCTACCACAGAATCATTTCTAATAATCTTAATGCTGTGAAAAAGTACTCATATTTGATTAAAAATCGAATTTAGTACTTTATCCCAAGATTTCTCTTTCTTTTCTCAACTAGATAGTTGCATAGTAGGGGAGGGGAGAAATCAAAAGATATTTAAGTGAGCTCTTGCAAGATCTAAGGTTGTCTTCCATCTACCTAAGAAATATTGGCCTTCCATGTGCTCGAACATACTTGCAGCCTAGTAGACATGAACCCACTAAACTGCCGTTGGTGGTGCCTTGGTGAGGTATTCTCTTACACTGAAAAGAAATCCTCTAATTACAGGTATCTTTCATTTAATTTAGAGGTAGGACTTAAAGAAATACTTGTAGAGATAACTCCCCATCGCCAAGTGCTCAATAATAGGAGCAGATCATTTATCTAGGATCTCTCTTAATATTGATATGAGGTTTTAGTTCCTCTGAGAAATTTGGTATTCTATCCTACTGTATATTTTCATGATATAAAGCTCAGTAAACCAATCATTCAAGTAGGTCTACCTTTTATATACTTATAAAAATAAAATATATGGCCATACTTTTCTGAAGACTCCTTTGCTTTTTTCCCATTAAGAAAACAAACAAAAAGAACAAAAAATAATGAGTTGGATAAAAGAAATCTGATGTTAGTCATCCCCCTCCCCCGCAAGTTCTTACCTTTTCCATAAAGATGTTTTAGGTCATGTGATGGCAGGCTTTTCTAATACCCATTCCCCTTTCCTCTTTTCTCCTAGCCGTGGTCGGCAAACTGCGGCTCGCGAGCCACATGTGGCTCTTTGGCCCCTTGAGTGTGGCTCTTCCACAAAATACCACGTGCGGGGTGTGCACGTACAGTACGATTGAAACTTCGTGGCCCATGCGCAGAAGTCGGTATTTTGTGGAAGAGCCACACTCAAGGGCCAAAGAGCCACATGTGGCTTGTGAGCCGGTTTGCCGAGCCGCAGTTTGCCGACCATTGTCTAGCCATACTACGTGTGGTCTAAGACCTCTCCTGTTGAGCATAGCCTCCGTAATTAAAAGTAAATTGGCATTTAGGGGGGAGTTATTAAAAAAAAAACAACCTTTTACTTCATTAAATCCAATCTGATAGATTCAGATATTTTTGAAAAACTGTAAAAAAAATTATTGTTGGTATCTGAAAATAGTATTATAATACTAGATACCTGAAATTGCTTGCTAATAAATTAGTAATATTAATAACATTTACTGTCCTATAAGTATGTTCATTTACAGTGTGCTTTCACATATATTACTTTAGCTGAAAAACCCTATGAAGTAGATATTTTTATCCACATGGAAAAACTGTCATTCAAAGATCCAGATACATGTCCAAGGTCACAGAGGCCGTAAATTGCAGCCCTCTAAATCTTGGCTTGCTAGGTTCAGAATGAAAGGATAGATCTTTCCATCAGAGGACATAATTAATAAACTTCATAGTAATGAACATTCACATTGCTGTACTATACCTGCAGCCCAGTTGCAGATCTACACTAGTCACCAGCTAATTGTTTTATAACTTAATTACTCTTCATGTATGGGGTAACATTAACTAAAAGTCACAGAGATAGTAAATGTTTCAGTAGTAACAAATATGGAATTACTTAATATAAGTGATATAGTGCAACTTATCTTTATGGCCTCTTCTATTATGCAAAGCAGCAGTCATTACCTAGTTCATATATGATAAGTAATTTGACACAGCCCTTCAGAAGAGGGTTAACAAGAGGACTCATTTATCTGTTAACATCAATGAAGAGGACAGCATTGGTTTGGGATGGTAATTAATAAATTGCTAAATATAATAAATAGCACATAGGATAATTAATGTGCACTGTTGACATTAAGAAATCAGTCATAGGGAATGTTATTTTTGTCATTTCTGTCATTTAAAAATTCAAATGAATAATCTTTACACAGGGGTAGAGGCCTGTAAACTGCATAAGGATTTCTGAAAATCAGTAACTTAAAGCCATATCCAGATGTTTAAATTACTAAATTTAGTAGCCTTAAACCTATTGCAAGTGTTCTTAAACATGGTTCAGCATTTTCTCAGGAATTACAATTTTTTCCCCTCAAACAATAGAGAACAAAGAGAGCGAGAGCAGGCTGAACTCGATGGAACCAGTGGTCTGGCTGAGGTGGATCCAGAGCCAATTATTGTTAATCCTTTCCAGCCGATAGCAACTGTAATCATTGAGGTATGGATAGTGGCACATGTGATTTTTATATCGTAAGTTTTAAAGTTGGCAGGGAATTGGGAAAGGAGGTAGGGAGGTAGAAATAACTATTTTATCAGAGACCAGTTATTTCTAAAAAAATTAAGTGGGAAAGACAGGTTAAGGTTTGCTGCTTTTTCATCCTCTTCAAATTTATCTTCGGATCTAGTATAAACAGGAAAGGTGACTTCAGAATTAACTGAGAAAGAAAATGAAGATTGAATGTAGCAACTGTAATAGTTACTGTTCTGATAAATCATTTTTTGGCATTTATTTCAGATAATAGTAATATATTACTCTTATTTACATTGTCTCTTTGTCCCTGTATTGCTGTTACTGTCATCTCTTTACAGTAATGTTTAGATGCATAAATGAATTTCTAATTGTTTACCCAGGATACTTAAGAGTGTTTGAAATGATCATAAATTCTATATGTAAATATGATTTATTTTTTATTTTAATTATGAGAAATTTTACCAAAATTAATTTGTAGATTATAATCATGAAGAAGTTAAGTGTGTGTATGTGTGTGTGTGTGTGTGTGTGTGTGTGTGTGTGTATGTATTTGTGTCTTTGTTTTCATTTTCGACAGAGACTTTGCATTAGACCTACTTTAATTGCCCTGCTTCAGCAGCCAGGCCTCCTCAGAGGCAGAGCTTCCTCAACTTCCCCTCCATTCACCAGAGCTTAATGTGGCAGTTGGTTTGTTGGTCCCACTGCCTGCATGTTCTCCATTCCTCTTCCCCTGTCACTGCCTCCTTCCACGCAGGTGCTCATCTGGAAAGGTTGATGATTGTTTCTTCCTGGGGCTGCTGCTGAGGAGGGAGGCAGCTCCACAGGTAAGAAGATGATTGGATAATTTTGGTATTGCTTTATTTTGCAAATTGGTAACATGAGCTATTTGTACTTAAGTTGCTTAGGTACCAGAAGGTTAATGGTACTTAGTTTTTTTATTAATCCTGTTGCATTTAACTGTGTGCTTTTCTAAGTACAGTAAAGTTGTCTTAATAACTTAAGCTCTCCTTTTGTCTCCATCCTATTAAATATTATTTTTGTCAAGTTTTCTTTTATGCTCTTTAAAAATATTGATGAAGAAGAGAGAAATCAAGTTTGACTTTTAACTTAGAAACATTTATTGTGTGTGTAATAAAGCTCACCTTGTAAATGATGACCAATTTTATAATACCACTAGAGGCCCAATGCACGAAATTCATGCAAGGGGCTCGGCCCTCACAGCTGCGGTGGCTTGCCTCAGCTCTCCCAGCCACTGCTTCGTCCAGAAGGTCATCCAGAAGGTTGTTCGGTCTAATTAGCATATTACGCTTTTATTGTTATACATCAGTGGTTCTCAACCTTCTGGCCCTTTAAATACAGTTCCTCATGTTGTGACCCAACCATAAAATTATTTTCGTTGCTACTTCATAACTGTAATGTTGCTACTGTTATGAATCGTAATATAAATATCTGGTCTTAGGCGACCCCTGTGAAAGGGTCGTTCGACCGCCAAAGGGGTCGCAACCCATAGGGTGAGAACCACTGTTATACAAGGTTACTTAGAAACGGCCTTAGTACTTCTACCAACATTGTATTTTTCACCGATTAAAGATGTAAACAATATCTTATATTGAAAATCCCTGGATTAATTAGTGGCATGGGGAACGTGCACTTATTATGCTGTTAAGCTACAATAATTTTAAGAAGATGATCAGTAAATATATGAAACAAATGAAAACCAATTACTTGTAGTCTATTTTATACCAAGTATATTTTCTTTTTTCCCCCACACAATTTCAAAATGTGGCATTTTAGAGAAGCACCTTACATTCCTTTTATTTATTTTTTTTTACCACAAATAATACAACTGGTGAGGTATTGGTTCTAGAACAGAGAGATTAATGGAACATTGATAAATATTCAATAAACATAATTATGACTGAACATTTTGTATAAGATAAAGGTGACATTTCAAATGTGGAAGAAGAGGATATTGGGACCGCTGAACAATCATTTTGAAAAATGTAAAATTAGTAACACTGTGTATACCAAATTAAACCCCAGAAGACTTAAAGGTATTTTAAAAAAGTAAGCCTTAAAAATACTAGCACATAATATAAACATTTGTATATATGTGGAGGAGGAAAAACTTTCAAAGCAGGACAATCAAACCACAAGTCAAGAAATAAAAATAGATAGATCTTATTATATTCAATTTTTTAGGAGCTTTTCTACAAAGTTACAGGCAATGACCAAACCCTAATGAAAAATATTTGAGACACATAGGACAAAAAAAACCCTTAAAAATTACTATGAAAATAATGATAATCAAATAGAAAAGTGGATATTGGGTTACCATGGGTAATTCCCTAAAGAAAAAGAAATATGGCAATAACAGTATTTAATAGTTCACCTTCAAAGTGATAAACAGTATTGAAATCAGTATGTTAATCCAACACTAAGTTAAAAACATTTATTAGTTTCAACCTTTTGCCTAGAATGTAAATTGACTAGTTTTTCTGAAGTGAAATTTGTAGTGTGTCACATTTTAAAAAATGTGCTTACCCATTACCAACAATTCTAGTGTTAGGATTTTATCCTAAATAACTAATTCAATAGTTGTGTTTTTTTAATAGTGAAAATTGAGAGTAACCTCTTAGTTCATTGATTATGAATTGGTAAAATAAGTTATGGTATAACCATTCAAAATGATAATGTAATTGGTGAAAGTAATCATAGCTAACATATATGTCACTTACATAGCTAACATTTTATGAGGTGTCAGGCACTATTCTAAGAAAAATATATATATTCTTAATTTAAAACTTTAGTTCTTTTTTGTTTAAAAACAAATACATAAATATGTATATATTAAGAGAAACAATCTATCACATTTGTGTATGTTTGTGGGAGGTGTATGTCTGTGCGTGTGCGGTTAGGCAAAGAGAAGCATCTCTAAGTGATTATACACCAACTAGTGGTCATCTCTAGATTGTGGAATTACTGGTAGTAGTTGTTTCATTCCTTTATACAATCTTTTTTCTGAATGTTTGGCAATTAGTATGTTTCAGTGATGTTTTTAACAAATAGTTTTTAATGGAAATATCACAGTTCCCTGAAGGTACAGAAAGCTCTTGGATTACTTCATTTTTCCCTTAAAACTATCTTAGATACAACTGTTATATTAAAGATGATATATCTCATTTTTGTTAGAATGAAAAAAAACTTGAAAGAGAGAAAAAGAGGCAAAATGTGGAGAAAGACTGTGATGCTTGCCCCCTGAGAAATAAAATGGAGCGTGAGCAAATGGAAACACAGAGCCAGATCAGTGACAGTAGCCAAAAAAGCAATGAGGTTGGAACCGTAGAAAATTATAATGAAGCATTAACACAGCAGTTGGAGAATGAAGAGACAGACCAGCCATCATCAGAATCAGGTAAATCTAGTTATTAAATAAAAAAGATATACATATAAAATATATATAACTTAATTATACTTCTTTCACCTGTCATGATTATTTTCACACACAAAATTTTTTTTTTATCTGCAAATGCAGTATTTATCATGGTTTTCTCATGGTTTTTACTCATTAGTTAGTTTGCTAACTTATGTTTTTATTCATGATGTCTTAAAATGTACTCTTTTGTAACTTGAATTTCAGCAGAAATTTTTCATTTTACTTTCATAAATTTGGAATATAGCATAGCCCAGGAATCCTTGGAATGTATTAAATACCTTTAAGGCTTTTTGAGATTTTTGTTTGTTTCTTTTTAAGCCTGATAATGCTATAATCAGCCTCACTTTATTTACTGACATGCTATTTCTGTAGGATGCAAACATAATTAGTTGACCATTCTAAAAGTCTTATCACATAGTCATTTTCCTCTTATTTTAATATCAAAAAATTTCAATTCATAATTATTTTTCTTTTTCTCAGTGGTTATGTAATTTAATGGGAAATTCATGTCTTTTGGTATCATAAAGACACAGCCTGTGTCTGGAATCAGACAACCTGGGATAGAACCCTGACTTTTCCAACTACTAGACCAGTGGTCGGCAAACTCATTAGTCAACACAGCCAAATATCAACAGTACAACGATTGAAATTTCTTTTGAGAGCCAAATTTTTTAAACTTAAACTATATAGGTAGGTACATTGTTATTAACTTAATTAGGGTACTCCTAAGGCTTAGGAAGAGCCACACTCAAGGGGCCAAAAAGCTGCATGTGGCTCACGAGCTGCAGTTTGCCGACCATGGTACCAGACACATGCTATGTTATATGATGTTCTTCAGTCTTCCTCATCTCTCAAATGGAAATAAGCATCATTTTTACAGGGATTTTAGGATTACTTATAGTAAGAATAACTCTACAATGTTTGAGCACGGACCTGACACATGGGAGCTACCTAATTAATTAGTTCCTTGCCATTCCTCATTAGCAGTATGGTTCCATTCTATATGAGAATTTTTATGTAGTATCAAAAAGTTTATAAAAATAAGATTTCAATCTTGAGGTATAGATTAGCTAACATGGATATTTTGCTATATATCAATAATTAGATTTGAAAGTTATACTTTTTGTAAGTTGGGAAGTTAAAGTAGCCATATTTGGACCCATAGCTCAGTTAGCAGAGTTACACAGAAGGTAGACTTAGAGTAGCCTCTCAATATATTGAAAGAACTTTTTCTAACACAAATACATTTTTAAAGAGCAAAGTCATTTGACAGATATTTGAAAATAAAACGTAGGAAGATCTAAGATAGTCAATCATATCACTACTAGAGGCCCGGTGCACAAAAATTTGTGCACTCAGGGGGGTCCCTCAGCCCGGCTTGTGCCCTCTTGCAGTCTGGGACCTCTCAGGGGATGTCCACCTGATGGCTTAGGCCCACTCCCTGGGGGATTGGGCCTACACTGGCAGTCAGACATCCCTCTGGCAGACCGGGAGCCTTTGGGGGATGTCCACTTGCCAGTGGGAAGCAGGCCTAAGCTGCAGTCGGACATCCTTAGCCCTGCTGAAGAGGCGGGAGAGGCTCCTGCCACCACCGCTGTGCTGGAAGCTGGCAGCCTGGCTTTTGGCTGAGCAGAGCTCCCCCTGTGGCAGCGCACTGACCACCAGGGGGCAGCTCCTGCATTGGGCATCTGCCCCCTTGTGATCAGTGTGTCATAGTGACCAGTCATTCCCAGTCGTTCTGCTGTTAGGGTCACTTTGCATATTACCCTTTTATTATATAGGATAGAGGCCTGGTACACGGGTGGGGGCCGGCTGGTTTGCCCTGAAGGATGTCCTGGATCAGGGTGGGGGTCCCCACTGGGGTGCCTGGCCAGCCTAGGTTAGGGGCTGATGGCTGTTTGCAGGCTGGCCACAGCCCCTTCAGGGGGGCGGGGGTCCCGCTGGGGTGCCTGGCCAGCCTGGGTGAGGGGCTGAGGGCCGTTTTCAGGCTGGCCACGCCCCCCCGCGACCCAAACTCCCAGGCTCTCCTTTTTTTTTATTTCTGGGATTTATTTATCTTCTATAATTGAAACTTTGTAGCCTTGAGTGGAGCTCAGGGCCGCCAGGGCAGGCGGGAAGCTTGGCTTCCTCCATCGCTGGGGGCAACCCAAGCCTCCTGTTCACTCCAGTTCTGTGGCCGCCGTCATCTTACTTGGGTTGATTTGCATACTTGCTCCTGATTGGCTGGTGGGCGTGGCTGGAGCATAGTGGAGGGGCGGTCAATTTGCACGTTCCTCTTTTATTATATAGGATAATAATAATTATTATAATTAACATTTTATTTTATAATTTAGAACATGGTTTCAGATACCTTATGTCATTTAGCATAGCAATCCTAGGGTATATTATTCCCATTATACTGAATAGGAAACTAGGGACTTGGAGAGGTTGAGTAACTTATTGAAAGTTAATTGCCACATGTCCAAAATGAAAACCATCCCCACATGCCACGATATTTTGAATTTAATTTAAAAAATCAATTTGCAAAGAATATTATAAAAGTAAATATATTACTCATAATTCTGGTGTTCTTGAATATTTTCAGTTGAATTTTCTCATGAAAAATTATTTTTTAAAGTGTCTATAGACGGTTATGGCATTTAAAATCATACATCTTGTCTGTGGCTGTGCTGAGACCCCACCTCGGATCATGTGGTCTATCTTTTATGCTCTTTCATGACCCAAGCTACTGTCCATCCTAAAGTACCATATCATTTTGGAGGCTCTCTTTCCTTTCTTCTAGCTGTAAAGCTTGCAGCTCTAATTATAGAAAGATGTCTTTGTTTCTATCTGGAGTAAATGTGTCAAATTACACTAACTGATTTAGAAAATATGTTTCTAAATATTGTTGTATTTCTCATTGCTTTGTATGTTTTATAGATGTTGACTATAGGGTATCCCCCAAAATGTATACACACACTTTGAGTAATTATAAAGGCAGTGTTTATTAAAATACATTTCATTTTCAAAATTGAGCTATCAGCTGTTACAGTGTGTATACATTTTAAAAAGTAATTTCTTACGTAATAGATAATTCCCATGTTAGAAAATATATTATATAGTATATAAAGTTAGTTTGGGATTATCAATGAAAATATTTCAGTAACTTTAATGTTTGTTTATTTAATGACTATGCCATCTTGACTTACATTGTTAAAGTCTACATGTTAACAACATACACGTCATTAAAATGTAATTACACTGTAATTATTTTTTTTCAAAGAACACAAGTTCAGTTCTGCAAAGTCTAATGTGGGTTTTGATTATATATATATTTGGGCATACCTTATTTGGGGGTTATTTTAATGGGTAATGTATTTAGGTTTGATTGGGGTCTTTTTCACATTTCAAAGAATTATTTTGGACTATTTATACCTAGAATATATTATATGAACTTTCTTTGTATTCCAAATAACTTATTTTAGAACTTAGAATACAGGCTTTTGTTATTTGTATCATATTCATTAATTATTTAATAAGGAAACATTAATAGTTTAATTCTTAGTAAAAGCATGTTCATATTTCATTACTAGTAATAATTTCAAGGTTGAATTGAAGGTATATTTCTATGGTAATAATATCAATATTCTAGTTCTGTTCTTAATTTTTATTATAGAAGTTTAATTTTTCCCAATTCTATGTTTCTATTCTGTAGATAACAGTAAAAAGAAAACTAAGAAACTAAGAATAAAAAGAAGTCACCGTGTAGAACCTGTTAATACAGATGACTCTGCTCCTAAGAGCCCAATACCACCCCCGCCCCCCCCTCCTGGTGAGTAATTTAATATCGATACTGAATTTAGAAATACTGCTTTAAACAATGAAGAAAAAGGAAGAAATTGTGTAGTTTTTATTTAGTATATTCATTATCTTGTAAATTTGTGAAAAGTTAGAGTTCTTTGCTCTCTTTTGTTCATATTTGATCAACATAAGTTACCTATTGCATTTTTAACAATAAAAAATGTAAAGTTTTGTAAAAAAAATAAGTAAAAATTAATTAAAAAATCTTATGCAGGCACTTCCTAGAATGGATTCAAATCTTATTTAAAATATCAGTGCACAGATGCTAAAAGGAATTTAAGCTTATTGAATGGATGGCTAATATGAGCTTTTAAAAAATTGCATCTTTCATCCTGAAAGTAAACATTTGAAACCAACATAAGTGAATTTTTCCATTATATTTTCAATTTACATACTGGTCTTCTAAGTTTGTTATGAGAATTAAATGGAATACTGCAGGTAAAGTCCTGGGACTTATTAGCTGCATAATATTTGTAATTTTTCAGCACTAGACACAGAACCTCGTATACTATAGGTGCTTAATAAATATCTAAACATATATGTTTATAGTGTCCTTTTAGCTCAGCCAGAAGGCTTTAGATGGTAACATTTTCCTTTGAGAATTATTTGAAGACTTATTTCTAGTATTCCATTTAATAAGTAAACATTTCTTATAGCTTCTGGTAGGGGTTACAATAGCCTAAGGTTATTTATGGTAGTAGTGAAGATGATTATATTTTTAACTGAAGGCAAATAAAAATTTAAAGCAAATGTTATCAGCCTACAGTGATATTTTAAAATAGAAGTCATTTAAAATGGGATTATGGCTATTCAGTACTGTGTCATTCAGTATATATGAATTGACATTAAATGTTATATACATTCCTGTCTAGGGAGGGATCCTCTCAACCAACCTAAAGATATATTATTTAACAGTGTTTTAAATGTTTTTCTTTTTCTTTAGTTGGCTGGGGAACCCCCAAAGTGACTAGACTTCCAAAACTTGAGCCGCTTGGTGAAACACGTCATAATGGTAATGCAAAAGGATCAGTTTTCAAATATCTGTACATATTACATTCACTTTTCTTTACCTCATTACTTCAGCAAACTTTTATTTTTGGAAGGCTTTCAAATCCACAGCCATCCTTTTTCATTATACATCTTTTTCTATTTAATTTTTTTATTCTTAATGCCCCTTTGCCTCTAAATAATTTGAATTGATGTTTACCTTAGAATACAGAGATAAAAATGTTTATCCATTATTTATTTATGTAAATAGTAATGGATAGGGAAAGGCTTTACAGCAATTTAAATTAAATAGACATTATAATTATAGTGCTTAAAAACTGCATTGTCTTATATGTATGTACTCAATATACTCAATGATGTCATATAATTGTTCTTCCTCTGCTTCTAATAAGACACCAACCTGCTGAATATTAAAATGAAGTAAAAAGATCAACACAGTTGTAGAATCAGACTAATCAAAGTATACCAAATAAACTTCAGCTAACTAGAAAGTTACGAGGGCTTTATTGCCTCAAGAAAGTAATTTTCTTTAGATGAAATTAACATAAGGTATAGTCTAGCCAGCATATGGCATTAGAACTCCACAACTGGAAAACTAGAGAAAGGGCCTTTGGAAGTAGAGGACTGCCTTGTACCAGGCAGAATTTCTGATTTTAGACCATCAGCCCAAATTCTTTCAAAGATACATTTCTGGAATGCAAAAAGGATAATATATGTATATTAAAGCTCAATAGATTTCTCTGTCAATAACATCCAATTTGCTTTTTTTTGTATTTATGCTTTTATTTTTCTATTTTTTTTATTGATTAAGTTATTACATATGTGTCCTTATACCCACGTTACCCCCTATCCCCCCCAACTCATGCCCCTCACCCCCCTGTTGTCTGTGTCCATTGGTTAGGCCTATATGCTTGCATATAAGTCCTTTGGTTGATCTCTCCCCCTTACTCCCACCCTCCCCTACCTTCCCTCTGAGGTTTGACGGTCTGATCGATGCTTCTCTGTCTCTGGATCTGTTTTTGTTCATCAGTTTATGTTGTTCATTATATTCCACAAATGAGTGAGATCATGTGGTATTTATCTTTCTCTGACTGGCTTATTTCAGTTAGCATAATGCTCTCCAGTTCCATCCATGCTGCTACAAATTGTTAAGAACTCCTTTTTTACCGCAGCATAGTATTCCATTGTGTAGATGTACCACAGTTTTTTAATACACTCATCTACTGATGGGCACTTAGGCTGTTTCCAAATCTTAGCTATGGTGAATTGTGCTGCTATGAACATAAGGGTGCATATATCCTTTCTAATTGGTGTTTCTAGTTTCTTTTTTTTTTAATGGAATTCAAACTTTATTTGTAGGTAGTAGAGAACCAGTGAAAAAATTTTTAGTATCTTATTCTTTTAAGTATCACATTATTCATTTTAAAGTAGTAACTCCATTCCTAATGTAGAGACAGTGCTAGCAAAATGGAATGTTTTTTTTATTTTTACGTTCTTTTTTTAAAATTTTGTTTTATTGCTTAAAGTATTACAAAGAGTATTACATATGTCTCCTTTTTTTTCCCCCTTGACCTTCTCCCATCCTCCTCTACCCCCCAGTGTCTTGTGTCCATTGGTTATGCTTATATGCATGCATACAAGTCCTTCGGTTGATCTCTTACCCTCCCCCTGCAACCCTCCCCGGCCTTCCCGCTGTAGTTTGACAGTCTGTTCGATGCTGCTCTGCCTCTGTATCTATTTTTGTTCATCAGTTTATAATGGTCTTTATTATCCATAAATGAGTGAGATCATGTGGTATTTTTCTTTCATTGACTGGCTTATTTCACTTAGCATAATGCTCTCCAGTTCCTTCCATGCTGTTGCAAATGGTAAGAATTCCTTCTTTTTTGCAGCAGCGTAGTATTCCAATATATAGATGTACCACAGTTTTCTAATCCATTCATCTGCTGATGGGCACTTAGGCTGTTTCTAAATCTTAGCTATTGTAAATTGTGCTGCTATGAACATAGGGATGCATATATCCTCTCTGATTGGTGTTTCTGGTTTCTTGGGATATATTCCTAAAAGTGGGATCACTGGGTCAAATGGGAGTTCCATTTTTAGTTTTTTGAGGAAACTCCATACTGTTCTCCACAGTGGCTGCACCAGTCTGCATTCCCACCAGCAGTGCACGAGGGTTCCTTTTTATCTGCATCCTCGTCAGCACTTGTCGTTTGTTGATTTGTTGATGATAGCCATTCTGACAGGTGTGAGATGATACCACATTGTCGTTTTGATTTGCATCTCTCGGATGATTAGTGACTTTGAACATGTTTTCATATGTCTTTTGGCCTTTCTTCTGTCTTCTTTTGAAAAGTATCTATTTAGGTCCATTGCCTATTTTTTGATTGGGTTGTTTATCTTCCTCTTGTTAAGTTGTATGAGTTCCCTGTAAATGTTGGAGATTAAACGCTTATCGGTGATAACATTTGCAAATATGTTCTCCCATGCAGTGGGGTTTCTCGTTGTTTTGTTGATGGTTTCCTTTGCTGTGCAGAAGCTTTTTATTTTGATGTAGTCCCATTTGTTTATTTTCTCTTTAGTTTCCATTGGCCTAGGGGCAGTATCAGTGAAGAAATTGCTTCAGCATATGCCTGAGATTTTGCTGCCTGTGGATTCCTCTAGTATTTTTATGGTTTCCCATCTTATGTTTAAGTCCTTTATCCATTTTGAGTTTATTTTTGTGTATGGTGTAAGTTGGTGGTCTAGTTTTATTTTCTTGCATGTATCTGTCCAATTTTCCCAACACCATTTATTGAAGAGGCTGTCTTGACTCCATTGTATGTTCATGCAATTTGCTTTTTGATGACTCTGTTTACCTAATCTAGAGTTTGGTTTCCTACAGAGACCCATCTATTAGAAAAAAATAGTCAGAAGTGTAATCTTTAAAAAAGCTTTATTTTACTATATAATTTGAAATTATATAAAACTGTATAAAATACTTTTATTCAAAGAGTATATAAATATAAATGTGCTCTTTGCTTTCTTTTTCAGAATACTATAGGTCAGTAATGAAATATTTCTTAAAATATTTATTTTCATTTCCCAAAACAGAAAAATTTGGCCTTGGCCAGGTAGCACAGTTGGTTAGAGCATGATCCTGATATGCTAAACTTATGGGTTCAATCTCCTGTCAGGGCACATACAAGAAGTAACCAATGAGTACATAAATAAGTGGAACAACAAATTGATGTTTCTCTTTCTCTCTCTCTCAAAATCAATAAAATAAATAAATACAGACAGATAAGTTTGTCCTTAGGCTATATCGGAATTACAGTGAAATCACATCTGTTTGGTTGACTGACTTTACATCACAATGCTTTTATTGACTATGATAGGTTAGTTCCTATTTGATTATACTCTGAAATTATGTAAGTTAAAATACATTCTAATGTGAATGTGTAATTGGAAACAAAAAATAATGTATAAATTAGGTGCAGCTTTTTATTAAATGAAGTAGAGATTAATTTATAATCTAGAGTTAAGAATTCACTCTATGGTTGTCTTTTAAATTTATTCAAGTTTTCTTTGAGTTTGATTGTGATTTTCTCCCATTGCTTCATCTGTCAGGTCAGATCTCTTTTTATTTTTTAAGGTATTAGTTGGCAAATAATGAATTGTGTCAGAAATATTTATTTACCATAACTGTTTGGTATTTTTATTATTCCTTCTCTACATAGATTTTTATGGGAAGCCACTGCCTCCGCTGGCGGTGCGACAGAGACCAAACAGTGATGCTCATGACATGATCTCATAACCAAGTTGCATGGATGAGCCATCTTAATATCAGCAAGATGACCTAGAAGACCTTCTTTCTCAAAAATGAAAAACCCTGTACATTGATGATTGGGGCAAGATTACCATAGCAATTTCAGCGAGGAGATTGATAACCAAAGATCTCTGATCTGATAGTTACTTATCCGTGTTGTTCATGGTTTAATAAAAAAAAAGGAAGCAAAAAGACCAGCAGATGGGATGAGCATTATGTATCAAATTAGCAGGAGTTAGTATTGACTCTGGTTTATACATCCCCACTCTTGGGCATATTCCTGAAGGAAAACCTTTCAGAAAAAGCCAGTGGACTTTGCACACTTTCATTACTATTTGTTTAATAGTCTTTATTTCTGTACCGTAAACCTTTTTTGTAAGATACATGTGCATGGAAGGGGAACTCTTGGGAATTTATAACCTAAATTTTTAACTTTTTATATTTTTCTAAAACTTTTGTTTAAGAATTTTAATTACTATGATATTGACAGTATACTTTTCTATAGATGCTTTGTTTAAATTGTATCTGGAAAATAGAGTTGGTATACTGGACAAACATTAACTATACAAATGATATATTTATATGTTTTGAGGTATGTTTTATAATAGTATTGTTCTTGAAGTATACATACTAATTTGACCTAATTTTAAAATAATACTTTTTAAAAATAGATTCTCAGATCTTTATTCTAACAAATTATATTACTTGAAAGCACTACCCAAGCAGAAAGTTCAATTTTTTGTTATTTTCTTTGATTATGATCCTAATAAAAGAGACTCGAAAAATGAAATAAAAAGGTTATGTGAGATATTATTAAAAGTCCCAATAAGCCCCTCTTTAAAAGGTGAAACCCTTCAGAGATCATTTCTCCTTGTCACTCCTTTGTCTATCAGCAGCTGCAGTGACTCGTAGGTTATTGTAATTCTTTAGTGCCTTGAAATTAAAGGCAAAAAGACAGAAAAGCTACTGAAGTTTCAGAAACTTGTGTTTCATAACAGGGATATACTTGGGTACTAAAGCAAGAATAAAGAAACAATTCCAAAATAATTTCTCAATTTAAAATAATAGCATTTCTCTTGCACAGAAGAATGGCATCTATAGGATTCTCTATTTGTCTGGCTTTTAGATGTATGTTTTGAGGAGTAGATTCATAATGTTGCATTTAATTGAAAGCACATATTTCTATCATGGTAAAAACACTACAAACAGTATGATTCCTATATAACCTTTTCAAAATTGGTCAACTTGGTAACTTGTACTGACAATAATATGAGAAGTATGTTGAAGGCAGTTTAGTGTGATTATTTGAAAGTTTTACTTGAGAGCATCACCATTTATTTGCATTTTAAACTTCCTGTACTTTCATTAATCAGGTCACTTATTACTCAAGTCAGCTTTTTTGAGTTTTGTACATGGAACCCACCTAGCATTCTACTTCAGATATAAAATTCATAACGACCTAAATGTGATAGGCAGCTGAAATGTAAGGAAAATCAACACAAGGAGACAGATGTAAATTTTGAACTGGATTTTAGAGAAAAAACTCATTTGTATATCTTTTTGGTTTCTTTTATAACATTTACATTTCTTTATTTAAAAAAAAACTAAACTCATACTTTTGCCATCTTTTTAAAATACATCTGATTTGAGAATAAATTTTTTTTAAATTTGTGGTTACTGTAGTATACAATAATCACTGAGCCCATTTAATTAAAATAAAGTAATTTTGAAATTAAATATTTAATGAAGCAGAATTCATGTTTTATATATCTCAAAAATTAATTTGTATTCTTAAAGGATTCTAAAAATACTTTAAAAGAAGTTTTGTAAATCCAGGTGGCTTTTAACAGCTAAATGTCTATTTTGTTATATGCTGCATTTTTATTAATATATCATAAATTATGACAATTTCAACAATAAACATAATTTATATTAGTATGCTGTTTTTTCTTGTCATTTGATAAATTTAAATTATTTCTTTGGGGTAATAAAATAATAGAAAGCTTTTAAAATATAATTGTTGAAAGACATTTTAGTCGATAGATTAAAATAATTTTTTTGCTATTTTACATGGAAAAAATTTGCAAAAGTTTTCATATATGTGGGAAATAATTTAAAGACAGTTAAAAATCAGATATCATCTTATGATTCTCTATGATTTGATGTCTGTCATTTGTTAAGTTAAAGCTGACCAAAAGATATGTTTTTACTTATATGAAAGATAATTCTATATGCCTCTATATGTAAAATGCATATATAACATGTACAATCCTATATAATAAAACCCTAATAAGCAAATCGACTGAATGGCGGAATGACTGTCAGAATGATCAGTCACTATGACTCGCACTGACCACCAGGGGGCAGATGCTCAACACAGGAGCTGCCCCCTGGTGGTCAGTGTGCTCCCACAGGGGGAGCACCGATCAGCCAGAAGCCAGGCTCATGGCTGGCGAGCTCAGTGGCGGTGGCAGAAGCCTCTCCCGCCTCTGCTGCAGGCGGGAGGTAAGGAGCGAGGGGTCCTGGACTGCAAGAGCCCCAGACTGCGAGAGGGCGCAGGCTCGGCTGAGGGACACCCCCCACTCCAGTGCACGAATTTCATATGCCAGGCCTCTAGTATTATATTTAATTGATTTCAATTATAATACTGTATGGAAACAACATTAGAAAGAAGTGTTGCAAAATGCTAATAATATCTGTTTTAGAGTTATTGGTTGTGTTTTTTCCTCAAATTTTCAAACTAATTTTTGTAATTTTGCTTACTTTTATAATAGGAAAGAAAATTTGAAATTTTTATGCAAGTTTAAAATTAAATACTCTTTTAAGTGTCATATGAAGGACTATATAGAATTCACTTAATATGTAAAACTTCCTGTCAGTAGCTCAGAAACATTCAACTGTAGAATATGCCAGTCAGTATATTTGCAGTTGATTTCTTACTAAGTGTTCTTTTACTAAGACAATATTTTAGTTTACTTAGTTCTATATGCCAAGCTATTTATATTATTCAATTTATCCCATTCCACACTAAAGAAACCAATGCTTCCAGGTAGCAAAAATTTATCAAAACTGAAACTGAAGCTGTAACTTATAAATTGTAATACCTTTTGCTATAAGTTTTTCTATAAGAGGAGTATATGTTGCAAATCAAATTCTGTTAATAATGACTACTTAATTTACCAAGAAATATAGTCCAAAAAAAGAAAAAATATATATATAGTCCAGCTCATTCAAAGAACAAAAAATTCAGATATTTCAAAATGCATATTAAAATGTGGTATAAAATTAACAAAATAGTGATAATTCTATAGCTTTGTGGAAGCAGAATAGAAGCCCTCTTTTGAGAAAAAAATAGGAAATCATAAATGAATTTCCTTTAATAAGGGGATTAGCTTATAATTAAAGGAAAATCAGGACAAAAATCATTTGCATGTTTAGAACCTGAGTTGTAAATTTCTTCTGTGTGCTGATGAGGAAACAGAATATATGACTTAGGGAATGAACCAGTGGTCTTCAAATTTTAAAATAATGCATCCCTTTCAGTAAGCATTTTGAGTATACATAACAAAGTACCACAGACTGGGTGGCTTAAATAACTGCAATTTATTTTCTCATAATTCTGAAGTCTGGAATGCCAGGTCAAGGTGTAGGGATGGTTTCTTCCGGAATCTCTCTTCCTTGGCTCACAGATGGCCTCCTCCCTGTGTCTTCACATGGCCTTGTCTCTGTGTAGGTTCTCTCCTCGTGTCCAAATTTCCTCTTTTTATAAGGACTCTAGTCAGATCCACCCTAACGACCTCCTTTTAACTTAATCACCTCTGGAAAGACCCTTTTCCAAATATGTCACATCCTGAGGGACTGGGAGTTCAGGGCTTTAACATATGAATTTTGAGGGGATACATTTCAGCCGGTAATAGTTATATGCGTTGGTCTATTGTATTTCATACATATATCCCCCTAAACATTTTTTAAAGATTAGATAAAATTAAAATACAAGTTATTACATTTACTTCCCACTGCCAGTGGGTTGTCTGCTGGGATTTGTACACATGGCTTTGGAAGCCTAAATTGAGAGCCTCAGCTAACAAACTGCTCACCTGAAGTCCAAGTCCAAGTGCCTGTAACTATGCAGTTCTCCTGCTTTGATGGAAGGTGTCTCCTGTGTTTTTCTGCCATCTTAATGTTATCTTTTTTTAAAAAAATATTTTTATTGATTTCAGAGGAAGGAAGAGGGAGAGAGAGATAGAAACATCCATGATGAGAGAGAATCATGGATCGGCTGCCTCCTGCAAGTCCCTCACTGGGGATCGAGCTCACAACCCGGGCATGTGCCCTTGGCTGGAATTGAACCGGGACCTTTCAATTCGCAGGCTGACGCTCTATCCACTGAGCAAAACCGGCTAGGCTTAATGTTCTCTTGATGTCAGATTGTTTTACTATAAAGTCTATCTTTACTTTTTGACACATAAACCTCTATATAAACATGAAGTTTTTGGAGAGATGTCTTATGTAAATATGAATATCCATAAACAGTATAGGAGAGTCTATGAAGTATACTTATTCTGAAACATTTCTTAGATAAATGACTTCACAATAAAATTGCTTAAGATTGTAAAAAAAAATACTTTCCTGTTTAGTAGTAACTTAAGATGTATTCTAGAAAGTGAATATGCTTTGTAATTTAAGCATATTCACAGTGCTCATTTCACTTCTTAATACTATATATTTTTTTACGACCAAATCTAAATTTATTTTTAGATTGCTGGAGAACTTGTTTAAATAAATAAATTAAGCTTCAAATCACATTAGTGGTAATAACATTTACTTGTTTACATGGTCCTAAGATTTGCACCTATAGTCTACACACCTACACTGATACTTTGAGTGTCAAGCGCCTCAAAATCATGATGCTCATTAAATATCAGGGATCACATTAAGCACTGGTTTTCTCTGTTAGGCTGCTGATTGCTGTTACAAGGGAGCAGCTGAAAAGTAGCCTTTAAAGAACAAACAAACTGCGGCCCCTCACCTGAGAACCGGTAACTCCGCCCCTAGCACAGGTGGGGGCCGGGCCGGTGTGGGGGTCATTTTGACCTTCAGGCATTTGGTATCAGAACTTGATAATCATAAAGATCATGATAGTGAAAATAACGCCCAGCAGCAGCTAACATTCGAGCGTTTACTGATTCCTAGCCTTTGCGCTAAGCGCTCTACTTGTTTATTTTAATCAATTCGATCATGTAACCCTCATTAAAAGAAAAAGATTACCCCATGGGCCATCTCTAGGAAATGTGACCATTTCTCTTTCACCTTATCCATCCTTTTATCCTGAGTTCTGCGTATCTGGGCTAACGGAGACGAAATGAGATTTGGTAGATTGATTCGGCAACTAGCTTCGCCTCTGAGAACATTTAAAAACAATTTTTACGGAGCCCCAAGAGCACAAAAAATGTCGGCTCAGCGCCCGGCCGGGGTTCTAAGGCGGGTCCGCCCAGGGGCCCGGCCACGCCCCCAGGGGTAGGCTCCGCCCCTCCAGCCGCGGATGGGAGGAACTCCGCGAGTGCCTCTCGCGGGACCTACGCCACTTTGGCGAGATTTCGATAACACTGGCAAAGCAGTAACTCGCGAGAAGTTGAAAGTACGTCAAGGAAGGGAATTCCGGCGGAACGCCGAAGCCGTGCGCTTTTGGTTCCCTGGTGCTTTAGATGTTGGACGGTGGAGACCTCTTGTTTGGCATCTCCTGGCGGGATGATGTTGGCCCGGGTGAGGGTCGGGCCGGACGCTTATGGAAGGGCCTGGGCGGGGCCGGAGGGGGCTGGGACCGGGGAACTGGGGGGATCTCCGGGCTTCTCTGGTTTCACTGCCCACAACGCTAGCTCGTGAGCGCTGCCCGTGGTTTTCGCCCAAGACGCACCTCCGCCGCAGGTAACCTGTGCTCCCCGCGCGCGGAGTGCAGGACCTGCGCCCTCGGCTGAGCTGATGGCGGCTCCTCGGGGGCGGGCGCCGTCGCCCCGCTCAGCCCTGGGAGCGCAGAGCAGTGCCGGTTACTTAGTCGGCCTTCCATAAGCCTTTCCTGGACGCGTAAATGAAACAGAATTGCAAGGAAGTCTCCGAGGAAACCAGTGACTTTTCTTCTAAATGAGCTTTATTTCGGAATAACTTTACATTTACCAAAAAGTTCCTAAGATGATACAGACTTCCCATATGCATCTCCCCCAGCCCCCCCTAATGTTAACATCTAAAATGACTTGCCTCCGTTGGCTTTCTGCGTTAACAGCGCTAGACTCTGCTTTTGCCATTGCTGTACATCGGAGCCATAGTCGACTGGAGAAACACTTTTTAAAACCAGTAGGCAGAGCAAGCACGGTAGTACAGTTTGCTCGTGTGTGAGGTGCTGCTCCCATTGCAAGAACTGGTAATTATCTGAAGTGCCCTTAAGAAAAAAGATTGCTAATGTGCAAGTTCAATAAATTTGTAATATCAAAGGTGTGTCAGCAACTTTTTCTTATCATCATAGCTGACAGCAAAACCAGAGAGGAAGCTTGCCAAACAGCTTTGCAAAGTGGTACTGGACCATTTTGACACACAGTATTCCAGAGAACTTGGAGATGCCTGGAGCGCAGCAAGGTTAGTCCAATTCACCTCTGAATTGTTCAGTTCTCTGCCAGAGAATAAGAAGGGAGCCGTCGTGGGGGAGGGCGCTGTGAGGATGAAAGAGAGGAGTCTAACCTTGGCTGCGATGTCTATGGAGGCTGCAGAAGGGAAGGGCCAGGGGGAGATGGATTAGGTCATAGGGACACAGTAAGGGAGGTAAAGCTGCAGTGACAGCAAACACAGTTGTTATGCCCTGGCCTTCAACAGTTGCTTTGATCTTTGAAACAGGCATGCCCACCAATTTGACAAAATTAACTATACTGTAACAAATCCCTCTTAAGCTTTTGAGGATATTTGACCTGTTTCTGAAATTCAGAAGATAATACAGCACATCTTTAAAGCCAGCACTGCTTTATCTTTGTTAAAGTTAGTTTTTTTTTTTTTTTTGGCAATCATATTTCTTCCCTCTGTATGGCCAGCGATATTTTGAACACACGTGGGAGCTTGCGCACACATATAGACACAGATTTCTTAAATGTATAGTAGAAAACAAGCATTGAACCCGTAGAAGTAAGTGAGGGAAGTCTGGTTTGTATGTTCAGTGAGTTTTTCTTTTTCTGGAATGTTACTCTCTGGGCTCTTCATAATGAGCTCTTCACATACCGTGCCCTGTGGGATGCAAAGAGCAAGACAGTCCCTGTGTTCACTGCGCTTTTAGTCTGTGGTCACGGGGGAGAGGGGACATGGTTAAAGCTCTGTAAACCTCTAATTCCGTAAGTATCCTGATAGAAATAGGCAGAGTACCTGGGCTTATCTGACGGTGCCAGCAAAGGCCTGAGGAGCAGTCAGGTCTTGGTGACTTATATACAGTAGGTCCTTGGGTTACGTCGGCAATCCATTCCTAAGGCGCAGCATAATGCGATTTTCTCCGTAAGTTGAACCCACCTACATAAGCACCTACGTCACTCATATGGAGCACATACACAGCAGTAATGAGTGAAACAGTAAAAAAAATTTAAAAGAAAGATAATTCCTGACCTTTACTTGTGGTAAATAAATAATAAAAAACATAAAGCACATATGTACATATGTCAAAATGATGGAACTTTTTTTTATATAAATAAATGGGAGATGGCGATGTAACCACGAAACGACGTACGTCGAGTCCGACGTAACCCGAGGACTGTCTGTAGTTACCTTGGCAAAAGGAGCCAGGCATTTTAGACGGAGGGAAGAGAGCATTGCTTGTGAAGTTAGGGACAAAAACCTGGTGCGTTCTGCTCAGGGAAGAAAAGTGACACAGCTATAGATAATATCTGGAACTTGATCAGATGGCTGTCTTAGTCATCTCTTGTTGGATCAACTCAGTAGCAGTTCCTTCTATACAAAGGAAGTTTAAAGCACTTTTTAAAACAAAGATTAAGTCTGAGGTGATTGTGAGATAATTTTAGGACAAATTAAGCAGGTTTTATAACTTGTAAATACTGTAATATGAAAATGTACTTTATTTTTGTGCTTTTTATTTCAAAACTAGTTTTTAAAATGGGTATTTTCTGTCACAGAATAAATGAGAAAGAATGGATAGTGAAGTGAACAGTAAATTCATGAGGTTTTCAGTATGCAATGTATTGACCCAAGTAACCAAACTCCTGTTGCATGCTTATTACGTGCCGCCCAACACTAACTGTGATCCTCAGAGTGAACTTAGGAGGTTTGTTTCCCATTTTTCAAGCCTGAGGAAACTGGATGGAGTTTAAGTAACTTTCCTAAGTTCATCCATCTAGTAAGTGGCAGAGCTGAGATTTGCGTCCAGGCTCTGACTCAGGAACTCCCACTGCCAGCTTCTATTCTGTATGCTTCTCATACCTGTGATGTGATTATACATACATGGATGGTTTTTTAAAAACCACAGATTTCAGGAGGTATATTGTCTTCAGACTTTATAGTAATCTGGCTGCCCATACCCTGTAATGAGTTATTTTTGTATTTAATATGCTCAGACAAATTTATAAAGTATTACTTGACCCTAAACAAAATGAGCAGTGAACCTCAAATCCATTTAATTAGCTATGCCTTCTGCTTCATCTACCTTTTTGTTGGGTTTTCATGGTAATTTAAGTTTTGCATAAACATGTGCTAAATTTGCCATAGGCAACATAAAGGCTTTCTCAGCTTAGAAAGTAGTCTGAGCATGAAAAATAGCATGGGGGAAGAAAAAAATATTTTTGTTTTTTGACGGTTTATTTGCAAGACATAATGTTGTGTACAATCTAGTTTGCAGTCTACGTCCTGGGAAAGGCGAGGGTATTTTAGTCCTACCTAGAAAGTAATTTGCTCAATATTTTCAGTTTCCTGTGGTAGAGGAGAAGATTTAGTATTTATTTTAATTTTATTGTTTTGTAATGAACACTCTTGCACAGTCACCCTCTGAGCAACCCTCTAAGTTGGAGTTTACCCTGGTTCCGTTTTTGCTCTACCTGTTGCCTGCATGTTCTCCTTCAGTGAGGCCCCTCATGGCATGTCTATAAACTTCCCTCACTGTGCTGTCATTTCAAGCTATCCAGTCCTTCCCAAGCTTCAGTCCCATACTTCTAGGTGTTTTCTGGTAACTTCACTTAGTTTTATGCCAAGCAAACTCAAAAGCATATTATTATTTTTCCTTTCCAATTCTTTTTTGTTATTTGCTACTTGCAGACTTTATCTCAGTTGAAGGCATCGCATCCATCTAATGTCCACTCTTTTCCACACCTTCACTGCCTTTGCAGTAAAGAATGACCTTTACTCAAAAACAGGACTGGCATTTTCCCTCAGATCCTTAGAGGTGGTCTCTAAGTCCTTGCCATACCCTGCCTAAGAGTGTCTGTTTTCCTGGGGGCTTAAGTCACACAGTAAAGTCTAACAATATGATTTATGGTGAGGGCTCTGGGCCACAACATCAGCTTGGCCTGTGACCTTTGATCTCCAACCTCTGGAGGGGCCAGCAATCAGCCACATAAGGCTGTCTATCATCTCTGTATGGCTGAGGCAAAATAAAATGTAGACACTGAGGCTCTGGTGAGCCTCCATAGTTGCAGTACTCCTATGCGTATTATCACACATTGTGGCAAGGAAAAGTTATCCTTACCCATGTTTCACACACTTGCCACTGGAAGCTTCATGCTTTGAAATTTTCTGTCCTCTGCCTCATGCATTTCTTACCTTGACTGATTTTAATCCATATCTTTTTGCTGTAATAAACCATAACCATAAGCGTGACTACAACAGTGAGTTCTGTGTGTTCTCCTAGCTAATAAGTAAACCTGAAAGTGGTCATGGGGACCCTGATCTTATAGTTGGTGTCAGAGCTTAGGGTGGTCTTGGAGATTCCCCTAGGTCAGCCGTGGGCAAACTACTGCCCGCGGGCCGGATCCGGCCCATTTGAAATGAATAAAACTAAAAAAAAAAAAAAGACAGTACCCTTTTATGTAATGATGTTTACTTTGAATTTATATTAGTTCACACAAACACTCCATTCATGCTTTTGTTCCGGCCCTCCGATCCAGTTTAAGAACCCATTGTGGCCCTCGAGTCAAAAAGTTTGCCCACCCCTGCCCTAGGTACTACCACACACCACTACCCTGCCCCCATCCAAGTCTAAATGCCCACCAAATACTTTTGTTCTACCTGAGAAATTTCTTAATTTAGATCTCCCTTTGTCTCCACTGTTACTGCTTACTTAGGTCTTCATCCTTTCTTACCTGGCTTATTACAACAGCCACCAGCATCGTCTCCCACTTGTAGTATTCATCTGCTTGCTTATTTTAGCAAGTACGACATGCCAAGCAATGTCCTAACCACTGTATACATAGTAATATAATCCTTTGTACAAAATTCTGGGGTAGTTACTATTACTTTCATTTTACAGATAGGAAAGCTGAGGCACACAGAGCTTAAGTAACTTGCCCAATGATATACAGCTCACATTTGGAAGAGCTTTGGGAGTGTGTCTTACCCACTCTGTCAGGCCGTTTCTTAATGGACCGTACTCCATTGTGTCACTACTAGAGTACAGCCTCCTTTGCTCCTCGGCTGTTTGCATTGTTAAGACTAAATATTTATCATGACTAGACAAGAGTCCTTTATCCTTTAGGTCCTTTTCCCTCTGCCAGGAATGAGCTCCCTTCTTCCTCTGTACAGTGGTCAAAGTGTGGGTTCAAATTTCACTTCTGCATGTTACAGCATATGACTTAGCAAAGAGACTTAACATCTCTGTGCCTCACCATTCTTCTCTGTAAAATGGGAAAAAATGGTACCTATTTCATATAGTTATTTGGGAAAGTAAATGAATTACACACACACACACACACACACACACACACACACACATATATATATATATACTATTCTAAGCCATATATATATGGCTTAGAATAGTATTTGACATATGGTATGCCCTTGATATGTGTTAGTGTTCTTTTTATTATTGTTACTGTGATTATAACCAGTTCTCCATCAAGCTGTCTCATATACCCTTGGCAAAATTAGTTCTACCCTTTGTGTTTCCATTGCAATTTATTGACACAACTGTTGTAGTTCTTTCAAGATTGAATTGTCATAATTTAGTAACTTGCTGTCTCTTCCCTGCCAAGGGAGGGTCTTTAAGAACCAATACCTTAAGATTTGGGCAGGTCATCTACTTATTCACAATTTAGGCAGTGTTTATATACCAGGCATTTTGCTAAGCACTGGGGATACAATGATGGATTATATATTCTGCCCTCAAGTATATATGAGGGGAGGATTAATTGGAAATGTTACAAACTTTGGGAATTTTGAGGGCACTTTGTAGAAAGCTTGGGGTGGGGGTGGTGGGCAGGGAAGCCTCTGTTTAGCCTGGCCTGTCTGTAAATATTTTTTATTTGGATACTGTCTTCACTAACCCAGCATTCACAGAGTTCACATTTAGAGGGGAAACTATTATATAACCAGATTGCATTACCAGAATCTGAAGAGGGAGGGGAGTGGAGTGGAGTGAGGTAGTTGGGGGAAGCAGAAATGACTAGTAGCTTGGTTTCTGTTTTGTCCTTATGTTGGCTCTATGTACATTTTCAACATTAATCTGTGAAAATCACTAGGAGATAGTAACTTTCAGCCCCTCTTAGTCAGAGGTTAGAAAAATTGCCAGGTGTCTCAGTTTATGGCCAGTCAAGACCTGTGACTCGAAAGTCTGTGCCTTTTCTTCTACCTAACGTGCTGCTGTGAAAGGTCTGTAGTCCAGTCTTGGGAGTATACCCACCTTTTCCTCACAGATGCGACTCCTTGTGTGCAGTGTGTTCAGTCTTGCCACCAGAAACAAACCTTCACTCAGGACTTCTTATCTGAGGTGCTGTGATAACAAATATGGACATAGATTGCCCTTGTATGAGAGACAAGGAGGAAACAATGCCAAGAAAGAGTAGGAGGAAATTCTCATCATTAGAATTTTTAAATAATTAAAAATGAAATGGTGGGAAAACATACGTAGGTGTACTTGCATGAATTGATTTATTCTTCATTTCTAAACCAGACTTTAAAAGTGAGGGAATGAGTGCCCTCTCGTGGAAACAAAAGGAATTTTTTTAAAAAAATTGTTTTTCTTTTTAAATTTAAAATATTTTTTTTAATTAAATGAAAATATGAAATTATGATTTTATTTAACCTTTTACTCTTAGAATTAACATTTTGGTACAGTTTTAGAAAGCAGCCAAAGTTCTACAAATGCTGGTTACATTTTTGCTGAATTTCAGGTTTATTTCCATCTCAGTTATATTTTTATAAGATTACTCCTAACAATATATATTTAATATATCTTTAAAATGTATCCAATCAACTTCTTTGTGGGTAAAATTTGGCATAGATATTTTGTGGCATACCTACATTTTTGACAAGACATATAGGTTTTTCTTTAAGAACCTCTCAATAGTTATGTTTTAGGTTTTATGACCTTGAACATTTCTTACATATGTATCATTCATTACAGTTTACAAAACCTCCTGTTTTAACAGTTTACCTACTTTATGTCAGTTGATCCTTACAATAGTTCTGTGACTTAGACAAAGCATGGCTAGTTCTGAATTCCATGAACATATTCCTGTTTCTTTTTTAACTTGCTCTTTAAATGGCCAGATGCAGTGCACTCAGATGGCTATTGAGAGTATGAAATTCCAAAGAAGTTGTCAGGGCACCATGCAAGATCATTGATCAAGTGGCATAGTGAGAGCAACACCGATGGACAGTGAGGCATGCAACCAGGGTTTCAATCAGTCTTGGTCCTTTCATCACCCGGATGAAGACACTGGACCTATCACCAGACTTTTCTGGGTCTCAATAAATCATATCTGAAAATGAGTTGGAAGGGAAGAGATGAAATCACTTCCAAATTCCCTTCTAGTTCAGATTTCTGAGATTTGATTTGAACTTGAAAGTAAATGAATAAGAATAAACACAACCATTAGAGGAATCTTGTAGAAGATTTCATGAAGCATGAAGATTGTAAGACCTTGTGACACCTGTGAAGTGCATTTGGACTTGTCATACTAGGCATTCTGCAAATGCAACATCTCTTCATAGGAAATGTCCCGAAAGCCAGTTTCATATCAACATTGGCCCTTTTTGATATATGTGACCTGAAGTGTACTTTGATAAGGCAGTTGTATCATTTAAGTGAACTGCTTCTATTAGGAATTTTTTATTTTCCTTAAAAATAATGTTTTCTTCTAACAGCTTTTTTTTTCTTTCCTAGTTCCCATTGACCCCCTCCTCCCTACACCCACCTCTCTCAAGCCTTCATCACACTATTGTCTGTGTCCATGGGCTCTGCATATATGCATACAAGTTCCCCATTAATCTCTCTCCTCCCAGACCCCCATAGAAACTCATCAGTCTGATTCATGGTTCTATGTCTCTGGATCTATTTTGTTCATCAGTTTATTTTGTTCATTAGATTCCACATATGAGTGAGATCATGTGGTACTTAACCTTTCTCTGACTGGCTTATTTCGCTTAACATAATATTCTCCAGGTCTATCCATGCTGCTGCAGATGGTAAGAGTTCCTTCTTTTACTACTGCATAGTATTCCATTGTGTCTTCTTAAAGTTTTTTATTGATTATAGAGAAAGGAAGGGAGAGTGGGAGAAACATCGATTGGTTGCCTCCTGTACAAGCCCGGACCAGGGACTGAACCAGCAACCTGGGTATGTACCCTGATGGGGTATAAAGGACAATGCTCCAACCAATGGAGCCACACCAGCCAGGGCAGGGATTTCTTTTTTTAACCATGAAAATTGAATTGGTTTTGTAATCTAGAGGGTGATACCAATTGTGCTTAGCAATTTTTAGATAAAACATTCTAGATAAAATGTTCTCATATAGGAAGCTACAATGGATAATAGAAGAGTAAAAGAATAAAGTCACAGAAAAATTGAATGAAAATTGTGTTATTAAATGACAAACATTGTGCAAATAATACACTATGCAATTTTTTAAGGAATATGTAGGCCCAATCAAATTATAACAGTTAACTTTCATATCCTTAACTGCCACATAATTTTTCAGAAAATTACTCTGCTGTCTATGTGCCTAAGGGGGTAATATTCTTTCCCAGCCTGTCCTTATATAATTGTCTTTCTCCTTCTTTACAAAAATTGACTCTTCTGCATTGCATTCCTCTGAGTGTCAGAACCTCTACATGCCAGTCTACTGGAATGTCATTGTAAGGGTTTAGAAAGTAAGTGACTTATGACTGAAGTTCTTTGACCGGTCGGGTAGGTTCCATTGTTTTCCCTCTCAGCTAACGGGTCATTTAAAATATTTTTAAAGACCTTTTAAAAATAATTTATTTTTATTGATTTCAGAGAGGAAGGGAGAGTGAGAGAGAGATAGAAACACCAATGATGAGACAGAATCATTGATTGGCTGCCTCCTGCACGCCCCCTACTGGGGATCGAGCCCACAACCCAGGCATGTGCCCTTGGCTGGAATCGAACCTGGGACCCTTCAGTCCACAGGCCGACACTATCCACTGAGCCAAACCGGCTAGGGTTAAAATATTTTTGATGATAATAAGTTATTTGGGAATATAACTTAGAAAAAATTTCAACAAAAGGGAGACATTGCTATAACAAATGTATTTAATTCTCACCCACTTATTTAAGTGAGCCTTTTTCTCGGCCCTTATAAAATTACAAAATAGAGCTAAAGTTGATGTTGAATATCTGAATCATAGCACCAGGTATATTTATCCCTGGATATATGAAAAAACAAACACTAATTTCATTAAGAGATTCATTTTCTATCAGTCTTTCCTTTTTATGTTGAATAATTATCATATTTGTGATGTTATTTTGATCAACTAGTGTTAATAATTATATTTATAACTGAATCCAGAAGTTACCATTTTAACATTTAGAGATTTAAGGCCACAGTGAAAGCAAATTTAGTATATACATATATGTGTGTGTGTGTATGTGTGTGTGTCAAAGAAGTATAGGATAGTAAAAAAAGATATAAAGCACAGTAATATTTTAGGATAAAGTTATATAGGAAAATAGAATGTAAGTAAAAGAGAAAAAGGAACAGTGTAAAATTTTCATCTGTTCAAGAATAGTCCACGAAGTTTTAAATGGACAATAATGGGTTTCAAAATTACTCTGATATTTAGGTTCTATGGGATACACTTGAAAAAGTAATATAACATTTTAAATGTCAGTTTTTTTACAATATACTAGAAATCACATTTTTGAACATATGGTGAAGATTTTGATGTCAACTGAAAATGTACCAGAGGGTACATCGTTGTTATTACAATGATATCAGTGAATATCCTAGCAAAATAGTTGGCAGCCACTGACTTTTTGGGTCCCAGTTCTGCTGGCTACTGGTGTACTTGAACTTCTGGCTTTGGAGATCAGTAACTGTGTGGAGCAGCTTCAGTCTCCTCCTCGTGAATCTTGGGAGGAGGCCTGGAGTATGGCACCTGGCCAGTGTTGTCTTGAGTCTTCTAATGTGTACTCATTCTGCTATCTGTTGGGCTGCTAGCCCATCCATCAGAGCTTTAGACTTGAGTAGCCTCCGTCCTGCCAGCCCCAGGTTGTCATCCCACCAGTTCAAGCACTGGAGGGTGTGTGCCTGTCTGTATTGGGGGGAGGGGAGCTCACCTGCAGGGAGTGGGTAGGGGTGTGTGTGTGAAGGGGTAGCTCAGACCCACATTAATATGCCAGTTTGCTTTCTCAGGGCTAGGAAGCACCAACCTGAGCAGCCTGAGCAATATTTTCATTGAGTTGGTCCTCTTGCAGCATGTGTCAAGTTCTTCCCTTTTTTTAGAGACAATAGCAGGAAGGCGGGGCCACAGGCACTAGGTCAGTGATGGTGAACCTATGACACACGTGTAAGAGGTGACACGCGAACTCATTTTTTTGGTTGATTTTTCTTTGTTAAATGGCATTTAAATATATAAAATAAATATCAAAAATATAAGTCTTTGTTTTACTATGGTTGCAAATATCAAAAAATTTCTATATGTGACATGGCACCAAAGTTAGGGTTTTTCAAAATGCTGACACGCTGATCTCAAAAGGTTCACCATCACTGCACTAGGTGAAGGTTAGAGTAAAAGTTCTCTGTTCCTTTCTGTTGTGTACATTAGTGCTACAGTACCAGAGTCTCACACCCCTGTTAAGCTTTGAAGCCAGCCAGATTTTGAATTAGGTACTTTTTAATAGCAATGTGTCCTTGGGTAAGATGTCAAATTTCTGAAAGCCTCAGTTACCTAACCACAGTTGTGATGGTTAAATGAGGTAAGCATGCAGAATGCACATTGTAATCATCTGACCAGTAATTTTAATTATCCTATATAATAAAAGAGAAACATGTAAATTAACCATCCTTCTGCTATGCTCACACCCACAAGCCAATCAGGAGCAAGTATGCAAATTAACCCAACTAAGATGGCGGCGGCCACGGAGCTGGAGCGAGCAAGAGGCTTGGGTTGCCCCCGGCAATGGAGGAAGCCAAGCTTCCCACCTGCCCTGGCCGGCCCTGAGCTCCGCTCAAGGCTACAAAGTTTCAATTATAGAAGATAAATCCCAGAAAAAAAAAAAGAAAAAAAGGAGACGCTGGGCGCTTGGGTCGCCGGGGGCGTGGCCAGCCTGAAAACAGCCATCAGCCCTTCACCCAGGCTGGCCAGGCACCCCAGTGGGACCCCCACCGTGATCTGGGACAACCAGCCGGCCCCCACTCGTGCACCAGGCCTCTATCCTATATACTAAAAGGGTAATATGCAAATTGACCCTAACAGCAGAACGACTGGGAATGACTGGTCACTATGACACACACTGACCACCAGGGGGCAGACGCTCAATGCAGGAGCTGCCCCCTGGTGGTCAGTGCACTCCCACAGGGCGAGCTCTGCTCAGCCAAAAGCCAGGCTGACGGCTGCCAGCACAGCGGTGGTGGCGGGAGCAACTGCAGCTTAAGCCTGCTCCCCGCTGGCAAGTGGACATCCCCCGAGGGCTCCCGGTCTGCCAGAGTGATGTCTGACTGCCAGCTTGGATAGGGCCTAAGCCAGCAGGTGGACATCCCCGGAAGGGTCCCAGACTGCGAGAGGGCACAGGCCGGGCTGAGAGACCCTCCCGAGTGCACAAATTTTTGTGCACCGGGCCTCTACTTATTAATATAATCTGGATGAGGTGGATTGGGTAGGTAGAAAGCCTTCCCTGGGGAAATAAAGCCTGAATTGCCCTCCAGTAGAGAGTAGGAGAGCCAGCCAGGCTACAAGTGGGTGAAAGAGGAGAGTTCATTCTAGGCAGAGGGAACACTTTATATTGAACCTGGTAAAGACTGAAGAAAACTTGGTACAGGAAATTCTAGAACTTCAGTAGGGCTGGGTGTGAGTTAGGAGGGATCAGAAAATGTATTTGTTCTAAGTAGGGCTTTATTTTGATGGTGTTGTTAAAGAATGAGAGATAGTTTCAGAAGATTCTTGCCTTCCTCTGCCATAAGCACTTGTTTTTGGGTCTAACAAGCTTCCCCCCTAAACTCTTCCAGTGACTTCCCATCACTTATAAGATACAGTTTTAAAACTTTATCATATTATATTTCACCCATATAATTGTCTCTCACAAGTCACAATGGACTACTTTTAATTCCCAAAATGCACTGTCCTTCGTAACCTCGTGCCTGGACATGTGCCGCTGCCTTCACACTATAATTTCCTTTCTCACTGTGTCCTATGGCGAATTCCTCCTCATCCTTCAAGATAGTGGATGATATACAAAAATCGGTTGTGTTCCTAAGCTAACAGTCCTTTTATACAATAAGGCTAAAAGGAACTGTGCAAGATTAATAATCTTTACTAAGGGATCTGAAAGAAAGGTGAATAAATACTGTGGTTAGGTTTGGAAGTACTGAATACAATAAAGGTGTTAATTCTCCCAAATTTAGTGTATTTAATATAATTCTAATCAAAGTTACTATCTATACAAATATTTTATAATTATTTTAAACTGACTACCTGATTCTAAAGTTCATCTGAAAGAATAAACATAAAGTAGATTTGGAAGGAGAAACCAAGATGGCGGCATAGGTAAACACCGGAGATTGCTGCCTCGCACAACCACTTCAAAAATACAACTAAAAGGCGGAACGGACATCACCCAGAACCACAGGAAGGCTGGCTGAGTGGAAATTCTACAACTAGAAGGAAAGAGAAAAGCATACCGAGACTCAGAGGAGCTGCGGTGCGGAAGTAAAATACTAAGGTACAGAGGCGCAGGCGGAGCAGGCTGGTGGCTGAGGACACGGTTGTCTTTTTCAATCGGGAGGGAGTCTCAGGCTCTGAGCTCCAGTTCTGGGCGAGTCTCTGGGAACCTAGATTCATACGGGAGAAGCGGGACTGTCTGGCATCGGTCGGAACTTGAGGGCAGCTTTCTCTCGGAGGTACTTGCAGCGATTGCCGGGACACAGAATCGGGGCCTCTGAAGGCAGGACTGAGAGCAGCCATAACTGCTCGCTCCGCCCGCCCTGTTGATCCCCTGGGACCCGCCCCGCCCAAGCCTTGCAGGGAGGCATTTGCTGGATAGCCTCAAGCAGAGGCTAGATTAGCACCTCCCTAGAGCTCCAGGACAGAAGTTCTCCCACTGCAGACACAGCTGATTCTCACAGCCAATTGGCCTGGAGGTCAACCCCTCCCAGTGTTACAACAATCAAGGCTTAACTACAATAAGACCACAAAGACCACAAGGGGGAGCACCAAGAGTGTCCTCCTCAGGTAATTGGGGAGGCTGAACCACTGGGCCCTAGAGGATACTTAGCACAGAAAACCACTTTATCAACACAAGGAAGCATAAAAAATGCGGAGACAAAGAAACAGGACACAAATGACAGAAATGGAGGAAAGCACACTGCTGGATATAGAGTTCAAAACCATACTTTTAAGGTGTTTCAAGAACTGTCTAGAAGCCGCCGATAAATTTAGTAAGACCCTCGAAAAGACTGGTGAGACCGCCGATAAATGTAGTGAGATGGGGCAAGAAATCTAGTGAGACCCTCGATGTTGTGATAAAGGACCAACTAGAAATTAAGCATACACTGACTGAAATAAAGAATATTATACAGACTCCTAACAGCAGACCAGAGGATCGCAAGAATCAAGTTAAAGATTTGAAATACGAAGAAGCAAAAAACACCCAACCGGAAAAGCAAAATGAAAAAAGAATCCAAAAATACGAAGATAGTGTAAGGAGCCTCTGGGACAGCTTCAAGCGTACCAACATCCGAATTATAGGGGTGCCAGAAGAAGAGAGAGAGCAAGATATTGAAAACCTATTTGAAGAAATAATGACAGAAAACTTCCCCTACCTGGTGAAAGAAATAGACTTCCAAGTCCAGGAAGTGCAGAGAACCCCAAACAAAAGAAATCCAAAGAGGACCACACCAAGACACATCATAATTAAAATGCCAAGAGCAAAAGACAAAGACTCTTAAAAGCAGCAAGAGAAAGACAGTCAGTTACCTACAAGGGAGTACCCATACAACTGTCAGCTGATTTCTCAACAGAAACTTTGCAGGCCAGAAGGGAGTGGCAAGAAATATTCAAAGTGATGAATGCCAAGAACCTACAACCAAGATTACTTTATCCAGCAAAGCTATCATTCAGATTTGAAGGTCAGATAAAGAGCTTCACAGATAAGGAAAAGCTAAAGGAGTTCATCACCACCAAACCAGTATTATATGAAATGCTGAAAGGTATCCTTTAAGAAGAGGAAGAAGAAAAAGGTAAAGATACAAATTATGAATAACAAATACACATCTATCAACAAGTGAATCTAAAAATCAAGTGAATAAATAATCTGATGAACAGAATGAACTGGAGATTATAATAGAATCAGGGGCATAGAAAGGGAATGGACTGACTGTTCTTGGGGGGGAAAGGGGTGTGGCGGATGCGGGAAGAGACTGGACAAAAATCGCGCACCTATGAATGAGGACAGTGGGTGGGGGGTGAGGGCGGAGGGTGGGGTGGGAACTGGGTGGAGGGAAGTTATGGGGGGGAAAAAAGAACAAATGTAATCTGAACAATAAAGATTTAATAATAAAAAAAAAGTAGATTTGGAAATTATGAAGAAAAAAAAAAAAAGAATGGAGATTTGCCCTGTCAGAAATTAACCAATTGGAAGTTTTCTACCCTTGTCAGTTAAGGGGTGCACATGATGTAAGCCAAGCCACTCCAGTCTGTATTAATTATGTTTCTAATCATTTCCCTGTTACTACATGACTCAGAACCTTGGGTAGATTTTTACCCTGTTTGCAGAGTTAAGATTAGGATGGACTGACATAAAATTTACATTAGTGGCATTAATGGATTTCCCTTTGAGGTTCATTTTAATGCAGTGGTCCCCAAAGTGGTCTTGGGATTGCAGTATCAGTATCATATGAGACCTAACTAGAAATACAAATTCTCAGGTCCCACCTACGACCTACTGAATCAGAAACTCTGGCATTAGCGCCCAGTAGTCTTTTACAGACACTTGATGCATGCTAAAGTTTGTGAAGCACATTATTAAAGAAAGGGTTTGTCATCCTCTAGAATACTGAAACAGATGCACGGGGCTCATATGATGCACCATCATAATAAAAAGGAGAAAGCAGACTTACAAATAAGCTCCTGATGGAAATTCACGTGGCACACTTCAAGTCACAGGTGTTACATTTCAATTCAGCCATTCCTCACATGGACACCTCCAGGGTGAGCAGCAGCTGGAATTTATTTAATTGACTATGGTTAATGAGGCTGCCAAATAATTCAGCTAGAAAGGTCAGCTCATAGATCAATTAAATATTTCCTGCTGTATCATCTGCCAGTTGATGTGAACCTGTGATTGTCAAGAGACCTAACTGTTGGACTAAATAAAACATTAGGAAGGTAAATTTGCTGCGGGAAGGGGTGAGAGCCTGCACTATCCGTAAGAGATTTTTAAGCCATCCACTGATCACTTCATTAACTCTGTTACTGTACAGTTCACTGTAGTTAGCTTTCCATACTCTTATCTTCATAAGGAAAATTTTAACACATAATTTAAACACCCTTTAATGATAGTAATTTTCCTTCTGATATTAATAGTCTCAGGTTTTAAATTTTGTCTCTAAGAAAAACACTTCCTTGTGCAAAGAATGATTGACTAGAATCTATTTTGATGGATTTAGAGGTATGTAAAGGCAGGCCAGGTTTTGTGTTTTTTGGGGTTTTTTTTGGCAAGATATTCTGTAGGGACGGACTAAGCTGAGGCAAGCGAGGCATTCCTCAATGTTGCAGAATTTTAAGGGCACCTAACATTTATTTATCTATACTCAACATAAATAATATTTTAATGGCCACAATTGATATAAAAGGAAAAACCAAAAGATAAACAAAATGTCAAAGATTTAAATAAAGACAGGATTATAAATGCTGGGTTGAGTCATATCGGAGCCTGAGGCAAAAGGAAAGTTAGTAATACTGATCTTGGCTCTGAAAATCTCAGGTAAGTAAAATGTAAAACTAGGACCACAGTTCCTACATTAGTAATATAAAATTGTATTAGCGTTATAATAACATTCTTTTGTTTTTGTATTTCTAGGGATATCTTAATATCTCCATCATGCTGGCAACATGCTGTTCTTCTTAACCGATTCAATTACCCTTTTGAACTGGAAAAGGATTTACATTTCAAGGGCTATCACACACTCTTTCAAGGATCTTTACCCTATTATCCTAAATCAATGAAGTGTTATCTTAGCAGAATTCCCCACCGGATACCTTCAGAAAGACACCAAATTGGAAACCTAAAAAAATACTATCTCCTGAATGCTGCCTCTCTTCTCCCAGTACTGGCTCTTGAATTAAGGGACGGAGAGAAGGTTCTGGATCTGTGTGCTGCTCCTGGAGGCAAATCAATCGCTCTGCTGCAGTGTGCTTGTCCAGGTAGTGTGCTTTGCTATCAGTTATCAACCACTTTTCAATGTCCATCTGTATAAAGTGCTTTTAACATATCTGGGGGAAAAACGTGAGATTGAGTTTGCAGACTTTGAAAGCATGAAACCAGGACAATATGGAGAGAATGGAAATTTTAGCTGAGGAATTCAGTGTAAATAATATTTTTCCCCAGTTACTTAATCCTAGCAGGTAATTGGGAACAAAATTACATGTTGGGAATGAAAATCTATCAGATAATATGAATTCTGATAAACCAATAACAAAGATTTAAAAAATTTTATTACATTTATACTTAAGAGTCATATTGACTTCCTTGTAATAGTACTATGAAGCAGAAACATATACACTTAAAATCATTTTTTTGTATCATTGGACCATAAGGTTCTATGGCAATTCTGTTCAATCCTATATAATAAAAGCCCAGCGACCAAATGGCAGAACGATCAGAACGACCAGTCGACCAGTCACTATGATGCACACTGACCACCAGGGGGCAGACACTCAACGTAGGAGCTGCCCCCTAGTGGTCAGTGCGCTACCACAGTGGGAGTGCCACTCAGCTGACCGGGATGAGCAGCTGCTCCCACTGCGAACCCCAGGCCAACAGACAGGACCCGGGGCTGTGATCATCGTCTCCTTGCCCCAGGCTCCTCCTCCTCACTCCCTGATGCCTCCTCCAGACACCCACAGGCTGTACAGTGCTGCCGCGAGGCTCACAGAGTTGACCCTGGAAGTTGGGAGGCGGGTTTGTGGCCACCACGGGACTGAGACCTACTCTGCTGCCTCTCAGTGCTATTGTCCCGGGGCCCAGCCTCGATCGGGTCCCCTGGAGAGGCGAGTGCTCTGGCTCCACGGAAGATGCCGGACCAGGGAGCAGCCACTCAGATGGCAGGTCCACAGCCACTCGGCTGACCAGGATGAGCAGCGCTCCCACAGTGGGCCAATCCCTGCAGGCCACGTCCCCCACCAGTGCACGAATCCCGTACTCCGGGCCTCTAGTAGAAATATAATGTGACATCTATATATATATACAAAACCCTAATATGCAAATAGACCAAACAGCGGAACAACCGAACAACCGGTTGCTATGACGTGCGCTGACCACCATGGGGCACGTGTGGAACATGGCAGACATCGGCAGCAGGTGGCAGTGTGTGAAACATGGCAGGCATCGGCCACAGTGGAATGGTGGAGCAGGTGAGCGGAGGCGCCAGACCACGGCGGGGCGAGCCTCTGGTGGTTACTGAAAATTCTTTGCTCCTGCGTGCCATGGTCCTGCTCAGCGCTCGCACCTGCTGCCAGCACTGGCCCCGCTCGCACCATTGCTCCATGCCATCAGCGGGTGCGAGCGGCGGCTCCTGGCCCCAATTGCTTCTGAGGGCTTCTCCACCTCCCTCTGCTCCTGAGGGGCGATTTGGGCAGCAGCCGCTGCTCGCACCTGCTGATGTCACTGGCCTCGCTTGCACCTGCTGCTGGTGCCAGCCCCAGTCGCTCTGTGCTGTCAGCGGGTGCAAGCGGGGCCAGCGCTGTCAGTGTGTGGGAGCGGCAGTAGCAGCAGCGGGAGAGGGGCTGCTGGCAGACAGGGGACCAAGGGCCGTGGCGGGAGGGGCTGGGTGGGGGCGTGGAGGATGGGCCGAGACCCGCCTCTGTGCCCACCTTATCCTCAAGGCCCATAGTTCCTTTAAAGGTGCATGAATTCATGCACTGGGCCCCAAGTTTACATATAATTTAAAACTTTTGAGTAGTCTTTTGAGGGCTAAACAAATAGTTTTATGTTTTTTCCCAGTTAATAATTGTAAGAAACGTTCACTTGTACAAATTCAAATAATGGACTCGGAGACAGGAATGGCAAAAACAAGACTTTTAATGCGGTCTTGCAAGATCAGTTGTCTGGTTGAACAGGCACACACTTGAAGCGGTGATCACAGGCTATTTATTCCTAGTGTCTGAGAGTCCCTCCCCCAGTTCCTCATTGGTTGAGTACTATAGGGTTAACAGTTTTCCCCATACGTAGCCTAGGTCTATTGTCTCCCATTGGGTTATTTAAAAATAAATGAGTTGAGGCCTTTCTAGTTGTCTCCACCTCCCTTTGTTTAGCTGTGGTGGATCTTCCTGGAAAATGTGCTACTGGCCACATATACAGTTCTTTGTTCTTATACCCTCTCCCCTCCTCCCTACATTCTTTTTGTCCTGGGAAACTTCAGTAACCAACTGGCCACATGCTTTTAGTTTTCTCTAAAAGTGGTCTATGCTGAAGATGGATCACAGAGGCCTATTTCCTACAATAATCAAATTAACAAAGACAGATTAACAGGAGAAAACGTCCAAAGTTTATTACATGCCAGGGGTTGTCATGAAATATGAGACCCCAAAATGCATTGGGCTGTTGAAGTTTATATGTCTTTGTGGACAAAGGAGAAAGGAGGCAGGAGTCTGAGATTTCACAGCTAGTTGAGGAAGAGCAGAACAAGCTTCGTCGGTACATTTTTTTAAAATATATTTTTATTGATTTCAGAGAGAAAGGGAGAGGAAGAGAGAGATAGAAACATCAGTGATGAGACAGAATCATTGATTGGCTGCCTCCTGCATGCCCCATACTGGGGATCGAACCTGCAATGACGGCATGTGCCTTGACTGGAAATGGAACTGTGACTCCTGGTTCATAGGTCGATTCTCAACCACTGAGCCACACCGGCCAGGCTGTAGGCACATTCTTACTAGGCAACCCACAATCAGGGGGACACAAGGAGTAATCTAGTTACCAGGCCCCTGCTTGGAGCCCTCCTATCCATCATACTTAATTCAAATTAGGGTAAGATGAGTAAGCTAAGATTTCTTTCCTACAGCAAGTCTTTCCATCTGAATTTTATGGACAGGAAAAGGGGAGAATCAAGTTGTTATTGTGCTGGGGGTGGAGTCCTTACAGTATCTTAAGAAAAAGAATTTTCTGAGATTCACACAGGAGGATAAGTGATTTTTATTTGTATAGACTTTCATCTCTGTGTTTCAAACATGCCATTTCCCTTAATCCAGTCCTGGAAGAAGTGTAGTTGGGGATTTGGTAGAGCTAAAGAGAAAGCCAGTGTGCAGAGTTTCCATTCCATATTGCAGCTGGGTCCAGTGCAGCATCAGGCTAGTTGCAGTTCATTAGTCCATTGTGTGTGGGATCCACATGGCCGTGGGCCACACAGGAGAATGCCAGGAAGCAGGAGCCAGAGCCCTGCAAGCCAGGAATCAGCCAAGAGGAACCAAGAGAGCAAACTCCTTTGCTTTGGGGATTAAATATCCCAAATTTTGAGCTTTTGCCTGTGGCCATGCCCATTCTGGCCAATGACCTGTTCCCAGGTATGATTGACAGACAAGTACAGACTTTACTGGGCATGCGTCTATTCTCCCCTTGTCCAGTCCCTTCCCCCAGCAATTCCCCCAGCAATCTGGTGATTCCCTGGGGAGTGTTAAACTGCAGCTCCCTGGCAAATCTGCACAAATGGCACACCTATAATATTTGGCCTTTCTTTTGCTCCTTTCCTGTTATTAATAACTAGGTTGATTACAACGGTATCAAAATGTCTTTTCTGAGTACTAAAGTCAGTATCCCAAAAGTCAGCTCTAGGGTTGCAAAACTTTGGTCCCTTTCATCTCATTAAAAAGTTAGAAAGAAACAGATGAAGTTAATTTTTATAATACATTGTAATCCAGTACATCCAAAATTTCATTTCAACATGAAATCAATTAAAATTTTAATGAGATATTTTGCATTCTTATTTTCTTAGAAAATTTCCAAAATTAGTGTGTATTTTATATTTACAGCTCATTTCATTTGAACCAGCCCACAAGTGGGACAATGCAATTCTAAAAGATTTAAAGTTCTTTTGAAGTGAATTGTCATTTACCATTATTCCTAGTACAAAAATGATGAAATGTATATAATGTATATTTTCATAAATATTTGTTAAAAGTAATTAGTCAACATTCATCATCATTTTTTTAATGAGACCATGGGACTTAAAAAAATTACTTATAGCTAGATGAGATGGGGTTTAGCATTAATTCTATCTCTTTTGTTTGTTTGATGGTTTTGTTTTTATAAATGCAAATGCTATTGTTCACATAGGTAAGAAGATGGAAGTAGTGGGAGCTGTGTTATATAGTAGATTCCTAGTTTTTCAAGTTCCTGAGTTATAACCCACATCACACAGGTATCTTTCATCAAGCTTTATTTTAATTATCAGGTAGGTGAGCACTCTCTAGGTTCCCTTTTTATTTTGTTGAAGGAAAAGTATTGGAACCATCTCAGTTACAAAAGGCTGTGTCTATCACCTAGTTGTTGGACTCATTCACTTTCTCAGCCAAGGCTCCAATGTGTTGAACTTTGGTGCTTTGGAGGTTTCTACGCCCTGGCACAGTTTTCATTAATAAGGTTCTGGATGGATAGGAAGTTGGCTCCCCATATGTAAAGTTGGTGAAGGTGCCCTGACTCAAGCCTTCTCCTCCTTTAGAAAGTTGATCTGAAAATTGATTCTTACGAAACTGTCCACGCCCATATATCCTTTAGAACATTGTGTGTATCCCCGGGCCATGCGTATCCCAGTTTGAAGACTGCTCATTTATATCTCCATTGGAGAGCATTCCCTGTTGAAACAGATTACACATATTTTTATGAGAACCAGGAATCCAGTTGTACTAAGCTTTGGTACAAATATATAGTTAACAGTATATTTAAGAGCAAACATCCTGTGTGTTTCAGAATGGTGATTAAAACTCTGATATTACAGCTTGCTGTATTTTTATGTAAGAAATAACAAAAGAGATTATTTTATAATAATTTAAGCTGAAGTTTTATGGAATCATGTGTCATAAGGAGTACTCGGCTTTACTTTCACTCTATTCTTTGACAGTATTCTTATTTTGGCTGTTACATCAGTTTTGAAAATAGAATTTTTAGTATTGCAAAAGGTGGAAAAGAAATGTCAATTTTTGGTATCATTTTAAAGAGAGGGCGTTTTAATCTTAAATTATCTTTATTAGTAGGTTGTAAATATTTTACATGCTTATGGTAGGGAAGATGATTTGAAGGTGATTGAGGGATCCTAAGACAAATTGATATATTCTAGGACTTTGAAGTGGAGAAGAATCTTCTGTTCTTACATCAAGGGTAATGAACTACAGGCAGTGGTCCAAGTAAAGTAGCTTTTCATCTAAGTAGGACTAATGATAATGGTTTACTAAGAAGTACAGATGTCTTCATGCTGATGCTCAAAGCCCAAATTAGGTTAGCTATAGTGCTTGAATTTGGAATGCAGAAGCAATGCTAATCAAAGCTTTTATAAGCAAAATTTAAAGTGATGGCTTGGCTAAATGTGCATTTATACACCAAATTTCTTTGGATCAGTACTGAACTTTATTCTGGGCCAAGAGGCTTACAGCTTTGAAGGATTAAAAAGCTCATGTTTGAGGTTGATTAAAAAAAATTATTCTACTTCTCTGTTGGTCTAGCTGCTCCCACCTGTAAGCACAGTGACAGACTATCCATTGGTTTTGTTGTTGTTGTTGTTGTTTGTTTTGGTCAACACAGTCTGTGATAAGTCCTGGTGTTTATAGAAAAAGAGCAAACAGTTCAGATTCAAAATAGGAAAACAATAATACATGAAGAATGACTTACCTTGGCAGAGTGGCTTGATCAGTTTCATGCTGTATCTCTCCAGGCATGAAATTCTCTTTGTTGTTAGTGATATATTTTTGACATCAGGTTAATCTTTGGTGATAGAGAAGACTAAAAAGATTCCTTTCTTTACTGTGAATTGCTCTTGGCTTCCTTCATACCCTATAGGTGCTATTTCTCCCCTCTTCTCCTACTAACTCCTTTCCATTCTTCAGGTTTTCACTCAAGAATCCACTTCCCTAATTTCCCTGCATTAGTTGCATCTTCTTTGTGGGATAATAAAAATAAAAAACAACTTGGAACACTCAATATGTGCCAAGGACTAAATTAATCACATTGCATAAATCTGTGTTTTTCAAACATTTTTAGTAGTCTCTGCTTCCAGCATGTTAGATTGAATCTCCTTATAAACATCTTTCTGAAGTCCTAGGGCCCTGAGGAACACAGTGCATATGATCTCATTTATGCTGCAACTCATTATTTGGGCATTGTCCCCATTTTAAACAAAACAAAAAGAAGTTGCCTAAATTGCCCTAGGTGAGTGGCAAGTTTTCACTAAAATATTAGGTGTTGCTTCTGTTCTACATTCTCCCAGTGTTACTCAACTGCTGTCTTGTCCAACATCCTCCATTAGCCAGCTCCTGGAGGTTTCCCTTTGTGTCTGTAACAACTAGCACTGTGCCCGGTCCATAACAGGTGATTAATAAACCAGAACCTTAGGGTATTTATACTCTCAAATGTATTTTAAAATTCATTATTACCATTTTGTATTTTTGTGTAAATTTGTTACATTGTTTCCAGATAGCTTTTTCAGCACGTTTACTATATGGACAGTATCATTATTACAATTTTTACATAGAAAATGACATATAAAACAATCATATTACGAGGAAATACCATGTTTTCCACAGTGGTTACTCCAATCCTCCAATTTGTATTCTCACAAATAGTGCATGAGAGTTCCCTTTTCTCCACATCCTTGCCAAAACTTGTTGTTTGTTAATTTTATTGATGATAGCCATTCTGACAGGTGTGAGGTGATATTTCATTGTGGTTTTAATTTTTCTGATGATTAGTGATGTTGAGCATCTTTTCATATGTCTATTGGCCATCTGTATGTCCTCGTTGGAGAGGTGTCTACTCAGGTCCTTTGCCAATATTTTAATTGGATTGTTTGGGTTTTTTTGGTGTTGAGTTTTAAAAGTTATTTATAAGTTTGAATATTAATCCCTTATCAAATGTATCAGCGATTATGTTCTCTCATTCAGTGGGTTATATTTTCATTTTGTTGATGTCCATTGCTGTGCAAAGACTTTTTAGTTTGATTTAGTCCTTTTTGTTTATTTTTTCTTCTGTTTCCCTTGCCCAAGGAGATACATCAGAAAAAACATTGCTACGAGAGATGTCCAAAGTTTTACTTCCTATATTTTCTTGTAGGATTTTTATGGTTTCAAGTCTAACATTCAGTTTTTTAATCCATTTTGAGTTTATTCTTGTATATCATTTAAAAAGGTGATCTATTTTCATTTTTTTGCATGTATCTGTCCAGCTTTTCCAACACCATTTTTTGAATGAACTATCTTTACCCCATTGTATGTTCTGGCCTCCTTTGTCAAATATTAATCCCGGGGATCGGGCCTAAACCGGTAGTCGGGCATCCCTGGACCGCTGGCTCCTAATCGCTCACCCTGCCTGCCTGGTCGCCTCTAACTGCCCTCCCCTGCTGGCCTGATTGCCCACAACTGCCCTCCCCTGCTGGCCTGATTGCCCACAACTGCCCTCCCCTGCTGGCCCGATTGCCCACAACTGCCCTCCCCTGCTGGCCATCTTGTGGTGACCATCTTGGACCACATGGGGGCTGCCATCTTGTGCGAGGGCGTGACTGTCAAATTGCATATTACCCATTTATTATATAGGATGTCACCCCAATAAATTCAACTAGACAAACAAAGAAATAATCACATTATGACTTATGGCTCCAAGGAATAATTAGCAGAACAAAAAATAAGCAGAATTGTTTTTTTTCTAAATTATGTGTACCAAAATAAATTAATGAGTGAAACTTCTTTTAGTTCCTTTTCATGGACCAAAGGCTGGCATGTATAAATGCCTTAATGACTCAGGAATTTGTTAAATTCACCTCTCCCCTTCTACTTAGATGAAAAACATCAATATTTTGTTTAGTTTTTGACAATCTCAGCATGAAATTTATCTCAGTGTAATAAGACTTAATATTTATATGAAACCTGGGTTGCGATGCCTTATAGTGCATATTTTTAAAAGTTTAACCAACCTAAGACTATTTAAAATTAAATTCTCTAAGCAAAACAGTAATTTATAATGAAATTATATTTCAACTGGGAGCTGTTTTAAAGCACTGAATTGAGAATCGTTACTAAAACTATAATTTAATGAAAAACTACCTGATTTTCAGTTGTAGTAAATATTCTATTATGTTTAAGTATTTTTATTATAATGGCATGTTTCAAATAAACTCAATCACATTTAGTGAGTACATATTTTGTGAAAGGCATTGGATGGTAGGTGTAGAGCAGAGAGGGATATAGAAATTACTAAGACTTCTGTTTCCTGAGATATGGCAGACTAGGTACCATAACCAACCCTCCTGCTGAAAACAACCAAAAAGGGTAGGGTATAATATTAAAGAATGACAAAATCTTTTTAAATGTATTAATCATTTTCAAATACTCAATGGCCAAAATCTAAGAGATAGGAGGAACCTAGAAGGTAAATTGAGCATTGAAGGTGGCTTTTGACTTACTTGAGTGCATTTACTTAATCTGAAAAAACTTACATGTTGATTTTTATTACTTCATGAAAATGTAGGAATAGAAGACAAAGCCAGAAACTGCCTAAATAGAACATCTACTAGATTAAGTTACATAAAAGTGCTGTTCTCTCCATGTCAGGTAAACTAGGAAGAAATTGTCCTCTCCAAGGGACTGAAAAGAAACGGTATTCAACTTTGGTGGTGGGAGAGGGTGGGAAATACCCTCTGAAATTTTGGAACCACAATTAAGGCAATGTATACCATTATGTGAAGTTGCAGAACACTGAAACTAAAAAGATCTTAATTGAAGCCAGGGAGGAAATTTTACCTGCAAAGGAACAACAGTTAGACTGAGAGTTGACCTTGAGAGTAACAACGGAAACCCCGCATTCCGAGGAATGATGATTTCAATGGGCTAAGAAGAGATGACTGTGATTCCTGAAGTATAGTCACCTAAAAATCTTGGAGGAAAAAAAGTGAAATCCCCCCCCCCCTTTTTTTAAGACAAAGAGAAAGAGATAAGAGTTTGCCACCAACAATTCTGAAGGATATGCGTCAGGAAAAAGAAAAACTCTATCCTAGTTGAAAGATAGAAGATACCAAAAAATAAAGAGCAAAGCAGATGGGAAAATCTAACAGGCATTGACTATAGAAGCCAATGATAATGTTTTGTGCAGTTAAAAATGTAAGCCAAATAAAACCCACATACATAATAACAGTGGCATCTAATTGGGTAAGGATTCTTACAAGATTCTTGTAAGAATCTTTTAGGAAGAATTGTAAAGATTTACTTAATTTAGATTTTTCTTTTACATATCCGTGTTAAAACCTTAAGGGTTACTATTAAAAGACTAGAAATAGACTATGAAATCTGTAAACCATAAAATGGAGAAATAGAATTGAAGATAATTAAGACATGTTTGTTTGTTTTTTCCCTTTGCGGCTCTTGGTACCTACTAAGCAGTGGCGGAGACAGGGAGTAACTTTGGGGGGCTCTCTTTGCCCCAGTTTATGAACCACACAGATTTGCTTGGCTTGGTGTTTCCTCCCACCCCTCACCTCAAAGCTTGAGTTGCTTTGATTTATTTCCAGACTGGAGAAACCTAGCCAAGGCTCATGGCCTTCCCGCAGGTGTCTGCTGCCAATGGTACCACTGCCACCAATCGAGGAGCCTCTGGAAGGGGGCCAGCTGACAAGCAGAGATGACCACGCCTGAGTGCTTGCAATACCTCGCCTTGGCACTCTCTGGCTTCCTTAGCATTTGCCTGGAAGGGCCAGGTAACTCAGACCCACTGTGTGTGGGAGTTACCAACACTTGGAATGAACATTAACCAAGGAAAGGCGGGAGACAGGAAGAAACTAGCAGATTGTTCTTTGTCTTTTCTTCCAAGGCTCAGTAATTCCAGACTGTGGACAGATCCTGAGAGACTGAGCTAAGCTGTAGCCAGCTTGGTTACAGACCCTCTTACGTTAGTGCTCCCTCCTTGAATGACTTACTTCCTTTTTTTCTCTCACTCATGCTTTCCTGGGATTGCACCCTTTTGATAACATAAACATTTGTCTTAAGCTGTGTTATAGTGATGCCAGGCTAAGACACAACTTTTAGACACCTCTCCATAAGCTTCATTAGCAAATCCTCCAGAAACCATTCAAAATAAACATGAAAACTAAATAATAAAAAATATCCTACCTGTGCATATGCAGCTCTAAGTTGATTTTCTACCTCTTCCTCCCTTTAACAAAATTGATGCCGTCTCCTGAGCTCTTGTCATATAGAAATTTGGAGTCCTGGTAGTAGAAAAGATAAGCAATACACTTGAACACCTCTCATCTGAGATAAAGATATGGTAAGTTCTATAGTAGAGGCACAAAATATGTTTGAGAAACAGACTAGTCAGCCAGGTTTGGCAGAGTACAGAGTATGTTGGTGAATAGTGAGAGGTTAAAATGGAAAGGTTGTCTTGAGGTTTCAATATTACAGACCTGGAATTGAAGGCTAGGTGCCTGAATTTTATTTAATGGATGATGGGAAGTCAATTAAAGGTTTTTAACAATAGAGTGACAATCAGAAGAAGATAACACATGTTACAAATATATAGAGATGTGTATACACATACACATATTTGTACATACATGTATGTATTTGAGACAAGGGTTTACAAAAATGTATCCCCCTCTGCATTAGAGTTTCATCTTCAATTAGTTCTCTTACTTTGCTTCCCTGGTAACCTGGCAGAGATTATCACGATGTTTCTAGGCAACATTGCTTCTGATAAAAATGACCTGATTGGTAAAATGCATGTGCACTGGGAGAAAGAATAAATAAACCCTAAGTGCAGTGATTCTTAACTTAGCATGTCCCTTGTGGGGGCCCTGGAAGCTATGCCTGTGGAGTTGTTAGACGAGGTATGGGCACCTGTGGGATGTGGGGCTTTTAAGCCAGGACAGCTCCACCTGCCCAATGTGAGTCTCATCCTGAAGGGACTATCAGAAGGCCTTCCATGAAAGAGCAGTGTCTCACCCTGCCCTCTTGGTAAGCTGGTTCCTGTCCTGTGTAGGTTGGTGACAAATGTGATCTGCTTGAATGTTTACTTAAATCAGATGAAAATCAAACAGTGAAAAGAACACTTTAAGACCAAAATTATAAAAGTGATATGACTGACCATAAGAATATTGTGAAACATATGTTAAAAAAGATACTTCAAATGAATTCAGAAGACAATTTAGGAAACATTTACAAATCAGATGGAAGATAAAGGGTTAATAACTATAATATATGTCTTGTTAATGAGAAAATATAAATAATACAATAGAAAAAAGGGGGGCAAAAGCTAAGAATAGGCACTTAACAGAAAAGCAAAACCAAATGGTGAATAGACAAATGGAAAGATGCTCAATTGTTAAGAGATCAAGGATTACACCACAACATCGCATCCCATGTCAGGCTAATAATAACACTTCTTGTGGGAGTTTGGTGGAGGGCCATGGTAGTAGTATTTACTAAAATTAATAATTTCCCTACTCAAACCTATCCATTCCTCTGGTACTACCTCTAATAGTAAAACCACATTATGAAAATAAACAGGGATGTTTATTGAATGTTGTTATTACTGACAACAATGTGAATGCCCAATAGTTGGTAATAGTTGAATAAAGGATGACACATCTATTCCATGTACCACTTAGCAGCCTTTAAAAATTATATCTCTACCACTTAACTTGATGGTATTCCCTTTGAAGTAGACGTATGTGGAGAGTAAGGGGGCAGAGATGTGTATAAATATAATCCTGGATATACAAATAATTATATAGGTTCCTTTTGGGGGAGTGGTTGGGCAGTTGGTGGAAGGGGTAGATGAAGAATGACATGAAAAAATGATACCACAAAAGATAATCCTATTTGTGTAAATTTTTGTGCTGGTATATGTATAAAGAGATACAGTATGCTTATTTATCAAAATATTAAATGGCAGTTATCTGAAGACAAAGTTTCAGGTAATTTTTAATGTGTTTTCTTTATACTTGTATGAATTTAAAAAATACTTGTATTTAAATATATGTTATGTAATTATATTACATATAACTTATAGCACAATGAAAATATATATATTCAAATAAAGGAAAATCAAAACATCAATTTTATTAGGGAGAGAGGCATTTACTAAGTGCCTTCTGTAAAGTAGTTTTCCCTTATCCACATTTTCTCTCTCTGTGGTTTCAGTTGCCCAAGATTAACCATGATCTCAGAATATTAAATGGAAAATTCAAGAAATCAACAGGGAGTTCTAAATTGTGCTCCATTCTGAGTAGCATAATGAAATCTTGCACTGTCCTGCTCCATCCTGCCCCAGATGTGAATCATCCCTTTGTTTGGCTTAACTATGCTCTCTCTATACCCCACCCACTGAAGTCTCACAGCTCATAACTTGGGCCCATGTCTTTCTAACCATAGTGATAATTGCATTTTACATGCGTTTCCTCACATACCACAAATCTTCCTTTATTTAACATGAAGCTGTTCTGTCCTGGAAGGAGCTCTGTATATGTAATAGAATATGTCATTTACTCTTAACAGCTTTAAGGGAGAATTGAGGTATTGTATATTACAGGTTTTTACTTCCAAAATTAAGTTTGAATTAGTAAATACTGAGAGTTCCTGAGAAGCTGTATAAAAACAAAACTATTAATGTTTTATGTAGTGTGTGTGAGTTTCTGTTTTTTAAATAATAATAATATTTACCTTTGAGCCCTATTTCTGCATAAATATAATACATTTATTTCTTTTTAAATTTAGACAACTAAAAGTAGAAGTTTAACAATTCGATTGCATTCATTTTAAAACTTTTAAATTCTTTATCTTTAGGTTATCTTCATTGTAATGAGTATGATAGTCTGAGGTTGAGGTGGCTGAGGCAGACGTTAGAATCTTTCATCCCGGAGCCTTTGGAAAATGTAATTAAAGTGTCTGAATTGGATGGCAGAGAAATGGGAGATGCCCAGCCTGAAAAGTTTGACAAGGTACTTTATTACATTGTGACAAACGGATGGACTCCCAGTGATACCACTGTTGTGTTGTTTTGTTTTGTTTTGTTTTCCATCTGTTTCCAGACAGAGCCTGATACAGTTTCTTAGTACCCTGGGAAATTCTGATAAGTGAACCTGGAAGTAGTTTTCATTTGATGGTCAGCATGGTTCAAAGGAAGCGGTAACATTGGGATTGCAGATTATAGAATGTTTTTTATTTCCAGTTACTTCAAAGATATTTAGGAAAAGATCAGATATTACTTGTGTCACTATACAAACATGTTCATTGTATTGCTCCAATTTGGTAACATTTCATATCAGAATATGATAGTTGAAGAAAAAGAACATTTCAGTAAACTGAAATTGAAATATTAGTTACTAAAAATAAATGCTGAGAATGCAGAAATATAATATCTGTTTAAAATGAGTCACTTTAATAAAATCTTCTGCTATAGTTGTCAAGTATATGAAATATTAGTGGACATTAGTAGATTTTTAGTCCTCTCCCCATTCATTCTCCCTCCCTCCCCCTCCACCCCCTCCCCTCCAAAAATCCAAACACTGAAAGTGCACAGGAAATTTGTTGAAAGTATTAGTAAAGAAATGTCATAAAGAAGAATTATCATGGTGTATTTTTGGCTTTAAAAGAAATGTCTTTATTTGCTATTTTTGATCATGTTTTACATAGCTTCCCTATATACTTTGTGTCTGAGGATGTATTTTCAGCACATATTTGCATTATGTATCCTCTTTTTCCCTAGGTGTTAGTTGATGCTCCATGTTCAAATGATCGAAGTTGGTTGTTCTCTTCTGATTCTCAGAAGGCAGCCTGTAGGATAAGCCAAAGGAGAAAGTTGCCGGTTCTACAGATAGAACTCTTAAGGTAAGGGCTGTTAATGCAAACATTTATTTTGGTTCTAATGTAATTTAAATAGATGTGACAAAACATGGCACGAGGAAGTCCCCAAATAGAAGGTTTCCTATGTAGATGTCCAAAGACTGCACCCAGATAATTCTCAATCTTATTCCTCCAAAGGCTACACTCAGAAAATTCTCAATCTTATTCCTCAAAAGGCTGTACCCAGAAAATTCTTAATCTTATTCCTCCAAAGACTGCACCCTCATAATTCTCCATTTTATTCCTCCAAAGATTGTACCCACATAATTCGCAATCTTATTCCTCCAAAGGCTGCATCCTCATAATTCTCAATCTTACTCCTTTAGAGGCTGCACCCAGGTAATTGTCAATCTTATTCCTCCAAAGACTGCACCCAGGTAATTCTCAATCTCTTCCCTTTCAGTTCTCATGCTGGAATGTTCCTTCTGCCCCTGCCCTGATAATGAAATACTGTATTACTGTGCATTGTCTTTTAAAAGGCACAAGTGATTTTACTGTGGTTTAAAATTGTTTTCTTATTGGGACCATCCCAAACCTAGGTTTCATCACCTTATTCTTTCATCAGGATTTGAACCAGAATGCAGCTTTGGATCCTATGTTTTCCTTCTATTTATATTCTTAATTTGCTCTTAATTAGCTTATCCCATAAATTTTGGGTTTCCTTAGGCAACTGATGTTAGTTAGAGCTCTTTTCTATTTATCAGATGGCTTCAACTGATATAAGACACTATCTCCCAAATATGGGTCTAAGCTCAGATATTTCTCCTTTGTCTCAGAACTTTATATTCAATATTCTACCAGAGATGTCTATTTGGAAGTCACTCAGACATACAGAACTCAATTTGTCAAGAGAGAACTCATAATTTCTAGTGAACTTCTGCCTCACCCATTAACAAAACAAAAAACAAAATAGAAACCCCACCAACCTGTCTCTTTTCCTCTCTTCTATCCTATATAATAAAAGCCTAATATGCCAAGTGTCTGGTCGTCCAGTCATCTATTCAACCAATCTAAGCATAATATGCTAGTGATATGCTAAGGCTGCTCAACCGCTCACTGTGACGTGCACTGACCACCAGGGGGCAGACAATCGACTGGTCGACCAGTAGCTATGACGTGCACTGACCACCAGGGGGCAGACGCTCTGACCGGTAGGTTAGCTTGCTGCTGGGGTCCGGCTGATTGGGACTGAACGAGACGGGCCAGACATGCCCTGGAGCCTTCCTGCAGTCCCTCCCTGGCTGGCCAACCTCTCGCATCCCTCCCCGGTCCTGATCTTGCACTGGTGGGGTCTTTTGGCCTGGCCTGCACCCTCTCGCGATCCAGGCTAAGGGACCCTGCTCCCTGAGTGCACCAATTTGATGCACCAGGCCTCTAGTACAGTGATGGCGAACCTTTTGAGCTCAGCGTGTCAGCATTTTGAAAAACCCTAACTTAACTCTGGTGCCGTGTCACATATAGAAATTTTTTGATATTTGCAACCATAGTAAAACAAAGACTTATATTTTTGATATTTATTTTATATATTTAAATGCCATTTAACAAAGAAAAATCAACCAAAAAAATGAGTTTGCGTGTCAGAGGTGACACGCGAACTCATTTTTTTGGTTGATTTTTCTTGTGTCTGAGGTTCGCCATCACTGCTCTAGTATCTCAATAATTGCTGTGCCTACCACCTTGCATTTGCCCAAGTCAAAGTTCATCTCCAACTCCCCTTTCTCATATGCAGTCTATCACTATGATATTTTAGTTGTATCTGTATATTTCTCAAGCCCATCTAACTCTTTTCATCCTTATTAGCCTAATCTAAGCTACCAGCATCTGTCCCCTAAATTATTGCAACTGGCTCCTAACTGTCCTGAATATCTCCAGGTGTGAGCTCTACTTCACTCACCATGATAAAGCCAAATCTGATCTGAAATGTAGATCTGATCTTGTCATTTTTCTTTTTGAAATTCTGCAGTAATTCCTCATTGCCATACGATGTCAAATTCTTTAGTATGATATTGAAGTCCTTTTTGGATATGGTTCATTCTTATTTCACTTACCTCATGTTTCAGGACTCCCTTGCATTGTGTTCCAACTGTGCAGCTCCTCACACTCACTTTACAGTATCTCATTTCTGAGGCCAGTGCATTTCCTGTTCCTTTTGCTTAAAAGTTCTTCTAACTCATTCTCTCCTTTCTCTTGATTAACTCTACTAGTTCTTACCTGACTCCCTAGGATTGAGATTGATATCCCCCTTCTGTCTTTCACTTTACTTAAAAATTTATTGATTGTTAGGTCCTCTGCTTGACATTTGCCCAGTACTTGTCTCTCTCCTCAACATGACCGTAAGCCCCATGGGAGCAGGGATTGTCTAATGGTTTTTATTCCCATTATATGATTTGTTTTTTGGAATGTAGAAGGGGGTCAATAAATAATTTTTTAAAAACACGAAATTACAAGGGCTGAGTATTTAGAATTCACATCTGTAATTAAATTTAGAGCAAAGTTAATTTGACAAAAATAATGATATGATCATTATCGTGCTGTATGGTAATTAGGCTTAAATGTAAAGCAATTCACATAATTTATTTTTATTAGTATTGCTTTTACTTAAAGCATGGTTTTAGTTTAGTTTAGGTTTTCCCCATGTAATACATTTCCCTTAACGTCATATAACATTTCAATCATCACGAAGACCCTGCATTTACATAAAGCTCACATAGGCACCTTCTTATGTCCTAACAACTGGGCTCTTTTTTAGTGGCCTCTCCTCTCTCCCATCATCTTACTCCCTCAAAGGATTGGCTTTAGCACCACATCACTTTAGTAGCGTATCCACAGGGCCCAGAATTGACATCTCAGTCACAGTGGTTGTAGGTGTTCACGCAGTCGTATGTGATGGGGAAAGACCATCATACAGCTATCGCCCATTCTCCTTGAGCAGTTAAACTATATTCCTTGACTCTGCTGCCTGGTCTGTGTGAGGTTTTGGAGCCACTTGAAGCAGCTGAAATTCTTGAACCCCTTGGCTGTGTGGTTATAATGATAAAGGGGACAGTGGGGATACCCCAGCTATAGGCACAGAAAATGGTTTTAATTCTCTGAAATCTACAAGTCTGGGGATTAAAAAGATAATGGGACAAAAATAATTCCAGCCACAATCTCTCTTTTATTTCCTGACTCCAAAAAATGAAGAAAGTCTATAGTATTTTTCTCATCAGGGATGAATCTATCACTGTATCACATACAAAAAAGTTTCTCTTTCTTTTGGATTGATAGTGGATCCTCATTTGTATTTGCAAAGAACAGTTAGAAAGCTAGCAAGTAAATACTGCCTAACCTGGTATTGTTGACAGAAGATGGCACTTAGAGGGAGAAAAGGAGTAGAAAGGATATGTGAGAAACAAATAAGGAAAACTTTAAAAATATATATATATATATATTACTGATTTCAGAGAAGAAGGGAAAGGGAGAGAGAGATAGAAACATCAATGATAAGAGATTGGCTGCCTCCTGCACGGCTCCACCTGACTGGGCCATGACCTCCTGGTCCATAGCTTGAAGCTCAACCACTGAGCCACTCTGGTCAGGCAGGAAAACTTCTTGATTGGCCTAGACTTGTATCTGCTTTTGTTTGCTGACAGATGTGGTATTCAAAGGTACATGATGCTCTCTATGGCTATATATTCATTTACCTTATCAGAAACCATTCATATTTATAGTAAACTAGAGGCCCGGTGCACGAAATTCGTGCACTGGGGGGAGGGGGCCCCTCAGCCTGGCCTGCACCCTCTCCAATCTGGGACTCCTTGGGGGATGTCAGACTGCCTGTTTAGGCCCGATCCTTTACCAGCAGTCAGACATCCCTCTCGCAACTCAGGACCGCTGGCTCTTAACCACTTACTTGCCTGCATGCCTGCCTGATTGCCCCTAACCACTCTGTTTGCCAGCCTGATCACCCCCAACTGCTGGCCTGATCACCCCCAACTGCCTCCCCTGCCAGCCTGTTTGCCCCCAACTACCCCCTGCCACTGGCCTGATTACTCCCAACTGCCCCCCCCACCAGCCTGATTGGGGTTGGGGGGCCGATTAGGGGTGGGGCTGGCCATGGGGAGGGGCTGTGGTTGGTGGGCTGGGCAACCACCCCCCCAAATGGGTTAGGGGGTGGCGATCAGGGCCAGTGGCCTGGGGGAAGAGCCATGGGTGGTTGGCCAGCCAGCCCTGCCCCTGATTGCGGTGGGGGGCAATCTGGGGTGGGGCTGGGCAAGGGGAGAGGCTGCAGGAGATTGACTGGCCAGCCCTGCCCCCTATTGGAGTGGGGGGATCAAGGGTGGGGCCAACCTGGGGAGGGGCTGCAGGACATTGGCCGCCCCAGCCCTGCCCCTTCTTGGGGTGGGGGGGTGCAATCAGGGGCAGATAGCCCCGGGGAGGGGCTGTGGGCCTATTGTGGTGGGGCAGGTTGGTCAAGGATGTGGCTTGCGGGGGGGGGGGGGTGGTGGGAAGAGAGGGGGTATTTGGCCAGCCGGCCTGCTCTTCTTTTTTTTTTTTGGCAACTCCACAATTTTAATTTGTGGTGCCTATGCTATGTCTGAAAAAGACCTTCTCCCCCTGCTCAGGAGAGCGATGGGGAGGGGGCAGCAAAAAATAGAAGACATCCCTCCCTATTGCACACAGACCCTATATACAGGCTCACCTGGCCCAGGCTGGCGGGATGCTTGGCACATTCTAGGATCCCTGCTCAGGGCCTGGAGGGGTGACTGGTGGCAGCACACATGAGAGGGGACCTCTGGGTGACCACTCTGGTCCTGGCTACTGGTCTTGGCACTTCCTGGTCCCCAGTTCCTTTCTCTTCCTGCCTGCAGCCTTGGTCCCCCTACCTGGCCTCAGATGGCCCCCTTGGCTTCTGGGGGCTCTGTCCTCCCCTCCTAACCTGGAGATCTCAAGGAAGGTTATGGCTTCTCAGAGACTCCTCGACAGCCCTATCACTCATGTTCACACAGGGAAGGGGTGCATGTGGCAAAAGCAGCTGTATAAATGCGGGTGCAGGGGCAAGTCCTCCGGGGTCACTTGGACAGTTTGCTGATGACGCAGATCAGGGCCACATTCTCATCCTTGAGGCGCTGGTTGTCAGCTCGGAGATTGGACAGGCCCTTCAGCTCCTCTTCCAGCTCAGCGACCTTGCACTCCAGGGCCCTGCACCCAAATCTCGCCAGCTCCAGGATGGCCGGCCTCTCTGCAAAGTGCTCTTGCCTCTGCATGGTGCGCTCCAGCTCCACCTTGAGCTGCTCCAGCCGCAGCATGGTCTGGGTCAGGGCCTCACGAAATCTCTCATTCTCAATGTGCAGCTTTTCGTAGAGTTTCCTGAAGCTCCCTCAGGCTCTTCCAATTTTGGCTGGGGTTTGGGGTTTAGGTCCTGCTGCCTCTGGAGGGGAAGAGCTGGATTCTGGGCTGATGTCCACTGGCTTCACCTTCTCCCCCTTCACAGGCCCTCTCCTCTCATTGCCAACTCTGCAGTGCTCCCTGGAGGCCTGTGGTCCCTGTCCCTGCCCCTCAGGCACCTCTACTCTCTGGGCAGGGCCATCAGAATTCTTAACCCCAAGGACTCGGGGCTGCCAGGAAGGGTCCAGGCTCTGAGCACCCTGCTCTCCATGTGGATGGGAGAGTCTCATCAGGGGAAGGCCTGCAGGGGGGAGGGGCTGCGAGGTTGGCTGCTGGACCCCTGATCAGGCGGTGTGCTGGCTACAGTGGGCGTCATAGCGACTGGCCCAATCAGGGCCATGTTCTGCCTGCTCACCACTCCCCAGTCCCAACACGGCCTCCACTGCCCGGCTATCAGGCCTTTGGGATCACCAGCTCAGGGCGCCTGCTTTCCCACAGGCCTGAGGGGCTCAGGCCTGTGGAAAGCAGGCGCTGGGTGATTTCACCTGCATGCGTGGTGCGCCAACCTTCGACTGATGGAAAGCACTGCCCGCTTGGGGCCGCTCAAACCTGGGCGGGCAGGTCGGGGGCACTGCCGCCACTGCTATTGCCACTGCCGCTGCTGCTGCTGCTGCTGCTGCTGCTGGGGCTTGAGGCACTGACTGAGGCTGCCAGGCATGCCCGTGACCTGCCCGTTGGGTAGCACATGGGATGCGCCAGCGGGCAGATCGCTGCTGCCGCCCGGCCCATAGCACAGCAGATACCCGGGTGGGTACCCGATAGCTGTGGCCCCACTGCCAACCCGAGGACCCGGCGGGGGATCCGGTGCCAAACACCGCGGTCCCACCCGCCAGCCCTGGGTCCCCCGCGGGAGGCCCGGATGAGGGCGGAGCGGGTGCCGAACACCTGGGTCCCACCCGCCAGCCCTGGGTCCCCTACGGGAGGCCCGGATGAGGGCGGAGCGGGTGCCGAACACCTGGGTCCCACCCGCCAGCCCTGGGTCCCCCGCGGGAGGCCCAGATGAGGGCAGGGACCTCTGCCGCCAGCCCTGGATGGAGGGGAGCTGGCGGTTGGCACTGTCGGGCCCGCCTGCAGTATGCAAATTAGCCGCCATCTTGGCTGGTGGTTAATTTGCATATCTCGCTAATTAGCCAATGGGAAGGGTAGCGGTCGTACACCAATTACCATGTTTCTCTTTTATTAGTGTAGATAGGCAGCCTGCATAGTATTCAGAATTTTAGCTTATGAAAACACTATATTCTACAACCAAATATTAATCTTGTACAAATTTTTATGAATGTGATACTTAAATGAAAATAGACACTTTATTTATTAGAAGTTTCTTGATGTTAAATTTTTTAGAAAGACTAATGTTAGTGGATATGGTATAGTAAAATATATGTAATAGTCTTTCAAAAATTCTTTAAAAAATTAATGAATGTATATAATCATGAAAATAATCTAACCTGATATTTTAACATGAAAAGCATACTGGAAGGCACAGTGATGACAAGAGAAAGATCTCAAAGCAGATGAGCTCATTGTACACTTATTAAGGACTCTCTGATTTGTCCACACAGAATTAGAAAAATTAGAATCTTCCATTTACTTGATAAAACATGAAGAAAAAAGTTACATACAACTCTCTCAAACATCTGTCCCCTCAAATCATTTTCAGAAGTTGAGAATGTGGGAAGAGATACAAGGAATAATTGAAGAGAAGCCAATTCTAATTAAACAGTGCCAATTGAAAGTATACCTTTATTATTATTATCTCTCAAAATAATTTCTGAGACCATTACTGTTACATAATATACATGTACATACTACATAATCAGATTGTCTGCCTCATTTTTAATTTAAATATATTAAGAAAAACAGTGGGGAAATATGCTAAAAATGATTTATATGTAGTCTTTTTAGAAAGTGACCATGTTTTCTGTGCAAGAGAAATTTACATGATTTTTAGGTGGGAAAGTATGAATTGAAGAGTATGATTTATAACAAAAATATAGGTATCTTATTGCAGTAATGTATCATGTCATCCATTTCCTCAGTGGAAGTCAATCACATTTAAAATACTGACCCCTTTGGGTTTTCTTTTCTCATCAGTTGACAAGTAAAATCCAGTTTGTGAACTCATTGAAAAAGGAAGCTTAGATTATTTTGTAACATTTTGAAAATTCATATAAATCATCCATACAACAATCCTTACTCCCGCAAAGGATTGGCTTTAGCACCACATCAGTGGTGCTAAAGTGGTTCTTTGTGGTTCTTTGACAGTGAAAATTGTATTTCAAAAGAAACATTGAAAAAAACAGCACCAACATTGCATCTGTTATGCTCTTCAGCTAAGAGATACCTAGTGACTGTGGAGCATGGGCCTTCATCATTCATCAACACAGCACCCAAAACGTTGATGTGTTCATAGTGGAAAAATAATCTTTAGACATATAATACTAGTGGCCCGGTGCATGAAATTTGTGCACATTAAAAGATAATTAATTAGAGGAAATATTTTAATATTGCTATTTGCCCTTTCTCTATAATAGAAGTGTCAGAGATGAAAGAAAATTAGTAAAATGTATATGAAAATCTTCTTCCTGTCAGAGTCTGGGGCACGCTATGGGACCCAGAGTCAAGTCCCTGCCCACCTACACACACCTCGAAATTGCGCGAGACCCAGACCCAGCCGGCCCCACCCCCATTGGGCTAGATCCAGGCCTGGCCGGCCCCACCCCCATCAAGCCCCGCGGGGCAGGGGGTGCACCCTCAGGTCCCCCGACCCGGCGCCAGGAGGGGGGCATAGCCTCAGGTCCGCCATCAAGCCCTGCCAAGTGGGGGGGCACAGCTTCAGGGCCCCTGTCAAGCCCCACCGGGTGGGGGCGCAGCCTCAGATTCCCTGTCAAGCCCTGCCGGGCGGGGGGGGGGTGCAGCTTCAGGTCCCCTGGCGCACACTGGGCAGGGGGCGCAGCCTCAGGTTCCTGGGCCGGGGTGGAGGGCACAGCCTGAGGTCCCCCATCAAGCCCCGCTGGGTGGGGGGCGGGGCCTGAGGTCCTCTGGCCCGGCGCCGGGGCAGGGGTCACGGCCTGAGGTCCCCCAGCCCAGAACTGGGGCGGGGGGGATGGCCTGAGGTCCCCCGACCCCGGTCTGGGTGGGGGGGGTGCACCTTGAGGTCCCCCATTAAGCCCTGCCGGGCAGGGGGCATAGCCTCAGGTCCCCCATCAAGACCTGCCAGGTGGGGGGGAGTGGCCTGACGTCCCCCCTCCTGGCACTGGGGCAGGGGCATGGCCTAAGGTCCCCCAGGTCGGGGGCGCACCTTGAGGGCATGGCCTGAGGTCCCCCAGGTCAGGGGGTGCATCCTCAGGTCCCCTGCCCCGGCCCAGTGCCACACAGCCTCAGGTCCCTACTGATCGCTCGTTATGGCTCATTATGGGAACCCTGCCTCCACTGTGGGTGCAGCCATCCTGTGTTACGGGAACCCTACCTCTGCTGTGGGCACAGCCATCTTGTGATGGTATGAGGGTTAATTTGCATATTACCTCTTTATTATATAGGATTAGAATGGAATATTCCCACCACTGTTTCAGATATGTATATATTTTATTTTTAAAGTTAACTAATTCAGTTAACTTTGCATACTATCATCATATGCTTAGTCTTATGTTTGAAATCTCTAAGACAAAGGCAAGCCACTGTTAATACTACTACTACTACTACTACTACTGTTGTTAACTACTAATTTTCTTCTTCTTCCTCCTCCTTTTTCTTCTGTTTTCTTTAAGTTAGGTGTCAGGAGTCAGAGATTCTGAAATTAAAAGTCTGTAATTTGTTGGGGCAAAGTTCATGCTTCTTTTCAGTAAGAGTATACAGATCAAAATATCCCACATTAAGTGAAATTATAAAAGATTGAGGAGACATCCATAGCTATAAAGTATAGCTATTGTATTTTCTGTCATAAAACTATGTGTCAAATGTAGATTAACAGTATGACATACAATATTTAAAATAAGAATTTATCAGCTTTATTGATTTATCCAACATTTATTCAGTATCTACTTTGTATTAGGAATGTTACTAGGAACTGCAGATACTAAAATATATAGGAAATGATCCTTGTTCTCAAGGTCTGCAGGGCAATTATCATAAATGTAGTAAGAATGTAATAATAGAAGGAATAGTTAGGGTGCAGAGGGAGCAAAAGGGGGTCACCTAACTTTGCTGAGGATAAGGATATGGTATGGGCCTAAGAAGGTCTATTTTACCAAACAAGAAACAGGTAAATATTTAAACTGAAAATATATTTTCTAATTTTTTTTTAATCATAAAAGTAATATAGTCTCATAAAGCCATTGGAACATACAAAAAATATAAAGAATAAAATAAACCATCTATTGAAAGAAACTGTTATTTTACTGACATTTCCTTTGACTGCATATAGTATTTATTTATTTATTTATTTTTTTAGAGTAAAACTTCTTTTTTTTTATTTTTTTTTATTTTTCGCTAAAAGTATTACAAAGGGTATTACATAAGTGTCCTTTTTTCCCCCCCGCCCTTGACAAACCCCTGCCCTCCCTTACCCCCCAGACTGGTGCAGCCACTATGGAAGACAGTATGGAGTTTCCTCAAAAAATTGGAAATGGAACTCCCATTTGACCCTGTGATCCCACTTCTAGGAATATATCCCAAGAAACCAGAAACACCAATCAGAAAGGATATATGCACCCCTATGTTCATAGCAGCACAATTCACCATAGCTAAGATCTGGAAACAGCCTAAGTGCCCATCAGTAGATGAATGGATTAGAAAACTGTGGTACATCTACACGATGGAATACTATGCTGCTGTAAAAAAGAAGGAACTCTTACCATTTGCAACAGCATGGATGGAACTGGAGAGAATTATGCTAAGTGAAACAAGCCAGTCAATGAAGGAAAAATACCACATGATCTCACTCATTCATGGATAATAAAGACCATTACAAACTTTTGAACAATAATAGATACAGAGGCAGAGCTGCCTCAAACTGATTGTCAAACTGCAGTGGGAAGGCCAGGGAGGGTTGGGGGACAGGAGGGAGGGGAGTAAGAGATCAACCGAAGGAGTTGTATGCATCCATATAAGCATAACTAATGGACATTGACTGCATATAGTATTTATAAAATAGAAACCATAGTGATACACAATTTGATATCTTTTTCTACTTAATTTATTAGGAAAATTTAATTATTAAGTAGTCCTTGAAATCATACTTATGAAATGGCATCATATGAAATCGCTTCATTCATTCACTTATTCAGGTAGGACTATGAAAGACTGCTTTTTCTAATAATAGAATCTCATTGATTAAGAAATAATTACAAAACATATCTTAATGGAGATTAAAACATGAGGTTTTTTTTAATGATCCAAGCAAGAGCCTGATAACTTTTTGGGGAAGAAGTTAGCAGGTGGCCTGTGATCATTTCTCTTTTGATTTCCCAGGAGACACTCATGGAAAGAAAGTAGGTAGGTAACCCAGTTAAACATGTTGATAACTGACCTCTTTGGTAAATAAACTAATGAATTTTACTAAGAGGGAAACTCTAAGAGGAAACCTCTTGCTTATGGCATGCTTTGAGGAGGATGTCCTTGGTTAGGACTGCCTGTGATAAACACAACTTAGAATCTATACATTTATGAGGCATGGCTTCTTGGAGAGTATCCTATAAACTATTCAACTCTTGAGATGTGACAAGCTAAATGCTTACCATGTGTGAGATGATCAGTGAACTTTGCTTAGAGAGCTCATCTATTATTACTGACTAGAAAACATTCTGAGCTAGAAACAGGATTTAGGAAGCTGCATTGAATGTCCCTGCTTCTCTAATGCCACTTGGTTGCTTGTATACTTGAGATTATTAGTTAAGCGTGATAGTAGGTAAGATCTCTGGTTCATGAGAATCTGATTTGACAATCCAATCCTTTGTTTTAGCTCACCCCTAAATCCCAACTAGGTACCTCTATTGAAGCTAAATTGAAAACATGATTTGGATCAGAGTCCCAAGTGCAAACCTCTTATTCCAGCCCCACATCTAAATCTTGGAACTCAATCATCTCATCCAGCCAGCTGCTAGGAACATGATTATATCCTGTTCATGGAATCATGATTGAGAGGATGAAGGGATAGGACCTCTTGTACCAGAGCTCAGGTAGGTCCAAGAAAACAAGAGGTCATTAATGCTAATGAATAGTGACTTGATCCATTTGGTCTGCATCCACTAATCAGATAATAACAATGGGTACCATTCATTGACTACATTAGCTACTTCTTCTTTCCTCTGGCAACAACCACATTGCGAGAGGGCACAGGCTGGGCTGAGGGACCCCTCCCATCCCCCAGTGCACGAATTTTGTGCACTGGGCCTCTAGTGTTGAATAATATTGGTGAGAGTGGACATCCTTGTCTTGTTCCTGATCTTAGAGGAAAAGCTTTCAGTTTATCACCATTAAGTATGATATTAACTGATCTTTATTATTCCTTCTATTCCTATTTTACTGAATGTTTTAATCATAAATGGATGTTGTATCTTATCAAATACTTTTTCTGCATCTATTGATAAGATCATATGAGATATCTATATATATAAAAAGCCAGTGACCAGAATGCTGGAATGACTGGAACGACCAGTTGCTATGATGGCCACCACGGCCAGCAAACCGCCCGATCGAGGAGGGTGGGGACGGCCAGCTCAGGCGCTCCTCGCGGACCCTCCCCTCGGCTGGCCCTGGCCCT
>NW_005871123.1:958494-961660 GCF_000147115.1 Myotis lucifugus | reverse complement strand
CATTTGGGGGGTGGGGCTGTGCCGGTTCCACCACCCGGCAGGACCCTTTCCCACAGCCAGGCCCCACCCCCGGATCAGGCCCCCCATGGACCTGATCGGCCCGTGACCAGCTCTGTTCCCACAAATTGCCTTTCCCACACACCAAATCGGGTGGGGCCTGGCCGGCCCAACCTCCCATGGCCCCTTGCCCCGGCCACTGACCCCCGATCGGCCCCCCACCCAATTTGGGCATGGGGCTGGCTGGCCTCCACCCACAGCCCCTCCCCACGGCTGGCCCCACCCTTCAATCAGCCCCCCCCAACCACAATCGGGGGCGGGGCCCACTGGCCAGTTGCCCACAGCCCCTCCCCCCAGCCAGCCCGGCCTTGATCGGGCCCCTGTCAGGGCAGGCTGGCCAGCCAACCTCCTGCTGTCTCCTCCTCCCGACAGGCCCGGCCCTGATCTGCCCCAATTGGGGCTGGGCCAGCTGGACCCCACCCATGCACGAATTTATGCCCTGGGCCTCTAGTGTGTGTCTGTCTATCTATCTATCTATCTATCTATTTACATATTGGGTTTTTTTTCTTATTGATTTCATAGAGGAAGGGAGAGGGAGAGAATCATTGATGAGAGAGAAGGAGAGAATCATTGATGAGAGACGCCCCCTACTGGTACCTTCTGCACGCCCCCTACTGGGGATCAAGTCTACAACCCAGGCATGTGCCGTGACTAGGAATCGAACCGTGACCTTCTGGTTCATAAATTGATGCTCAACCACTGAGCTACACCAGCTGGGCCCTCTGCATCAGTTCCTAATTCCTATCTTAGATATCACTAATTCTTTCCTCTATCTTGTTGGTTCTGTTTTTTATCCTCAGTATTTTACTCTTAATCTCCTTAATTGCATGCTTCATTTTCAGGATTTCTTATTGGTTCTTTTTTAGTTTCATTCTCCTAGGACCTAAAAGGGTCCCCGATTCGAGAGGGTGCAGGCTGGGCTGAGAGAAACCCCCTCCGTGCACTAATTTTGTGCACCGGGCCTCTAGTGTGATATAAATGACAGAGAATTCAAGATTGTAGTTCTGAAAATACTCAATGAAATGCAAGAATACTGACAGGCAATTCAGTGCACTCAGAAAATCAATCAGTGAACAAAACAAGTACTTTACCTAGGTCCTAGAAGTTCTGAGGTCTCTGGCCTTGCTCTGAAGTTACTGGCTGCCCAAGTTATCTCTCGAGGTGGTGAATTTTTCTACATTGTCTTGGTCTTTTTCTGGATCATTTTTATTCAGTTCCTCATTTGGCCTGTGATCATGGCCACATATTGTTGGCTTTATAGCTTTCGTATGTTTTCTTGAAGAGTTAGGAATTTTTCGAAAGGCTCCTTTCCTTGAACTCCCTTAAAGACATCTTTTCATCCCCATGGATGTCTTTAGTACCTGAAAGGACAACAGAGTGAGCGCAGAAGGACATTGCTTTGTGGGGAAATGGCTAGGATGAAAGGGAAAAAAGTCTTCATGAGAAAAAGTATGGGTTGAGGATGGAATCATCCAGGCAAGACCAAGGAGTCTTGGGGATATGCCACTAAAGAAGAGGAGGAGAAGTTTGGGTGTGGTCCTTTCATCCTGGACACTGGACCTGGGTTAACAGGGCGTCTTCCTCTTTTACCTTCTTTTGGTTAATGGAGTTGGTTGTTACATAACTGTGCTAGGAGTTTGTGGTTTCCTGGTCATCTTCACCATGTCAAAATTTCCCAGGGCCCTACCCCAGGCCTCCTGAACATATGCGTTTCTCTAGGAAAATGAGGGGCCACACCCCCTAGGCTTTAATTAATCAGGAAGCCTCTCCTCCAGCTAATGGTAGCTCTGGGAGAGAAACTTAGACATCATACAGCACCATCCTGACACTTGCATGGGAGGGGTGAGGAGGCCGAGATGCTTTGGTAAGAGAAAAGGGGCATTTCTTTAGCACTCCTAAGCCTTCTCAAACTTATTGACCCCATGTTCAATTCTGATGGGTCACATGGTAGGGAGATGACGCTTCTTCCAAACATTTCCCTAGGCCACCCATTTCAGTGGTTCATTGTTCTTTCTCATCCTTCACCATTAGTTCATTTTCATAAGATTTACCTAAAATCTTTTAAGGTAATGTGACTGTCTCTGTGGAGAAGTGAATCATCCTGCTTCCCTAGTACAGGTTGCTCTTATGCACCTTGAAAACCATTCACTTCTTGGCTCCTACCAGAGAAATTTTCCATCTCACCCCCCTTTTCCCACTGTCCATGTGGCTCTCCCCACTTTCTGTTTTCAAGGTTGAAATCATTGCCTTTAGGCTGTCTTTAATGAATAGAGTTGCTCAACTGGTTATCTTAGCTTTGTTTACAATCTTGGGGGTGATCATAGTAGATATGGTATCTAGATTTGGGGTTTAACAGTATAAGGTGAATGAGGCAGGAATTTAAATTCCCGAAGTTGGGCTTCCTGTTTGTATGTTGAAAACTGCACCTTCCCCCGCCCCACCTCCTCAGGGAACTCGGGTAGTCAGACCCCTGGTCTGAGGATTGCAGACTCAGGCTCATAGAGGACAGGAGGCGCAGGCCCTGTCAAATGTGGATCAGAGGCAGGGCTAAAGGACCCTACGAATCCATCTCAGCCCCTGCCATCAGGCTTTGGAATTGCTGGGCTTGGTACTGGATGTGACATACACTGACTTCCTGCGGAGGACTCAGGGCAGTGAGGCCCTGATCTGAGGAGTCCGGCCTTGTGTCAACAGAGGGAGGATCCTGGGACCTGCCAAGGTTCAAGGTGAGGAACATGAGGGAGAAGGGAGGGAGCCTGGACCCTAGAACAGAATCATCCCACCCAGGGCGAGATGACGACAACAGGCGATTTCTTTTTCTTTTTTCTTTTCTTTTTTTTAAGGGATCCGTGGTTTAATCGTGGTCCACGGGTTCCAGAAGAGAACAGAGAGATGAGAAGTAGATGCAAAAGCCAAGTCAGTACCTTAGCACGTTATTGACTGCACTCGGGAGGGATTTGTCCCAGGAAAGTCTGTGCGTCCCTCAGGAGAGAAAGAAGCAACGGGGGGGGGGGGGGGGTGCCTAAAGGGGAGTCTAGGGCTCCCCAGGGGGGAAAACTCCTGGGGGAGGTTGGCCCCCTTTTGTCCCCTTCCTGGGGTGGAGCCTGGG
>NW_005871123.1:888460-957896 GCF_000147115.1 Myotis lucifugus | reverse complement strand
CGGGATGACCACACACAGTGTTTTCTGACTTCCACAGGCGGGTCTGAGAGATCCTGGGAACATGGTATCAGGAAAAGGGCCTCTGGCCCACAGAGGGGAGGGCCCAGGTCCTGCTGGAGTCATCCTCCCAGCAGAGGCGAGGTCCTTAGGCCTCCATCAGGCTCAGGCTGGAGGCTAAGGACCTGGCAGCGCCCGCCCCTCCCCACCCCTCCTTGTTTGGTTGTCCCTCCAGTGGTGATGGCCCCTAGGCTGCTATTTGTATAGATATTTCCATGTGTTCCAGCCTGCTTTCTGGGGGTTTTTCATTTTCTTTCTGGTCATCGTCATTACTGTGGCTCTTCATGGCATTTTCTGTCCTCCTCTGATTTTGCATTTATCTTTAAAGAGATCTTTCTACTATTTCCCAGTAGATGGTGCTGAATCACAAGATTTTTACCTATGTGGTCTCCCAGTCTTGAACCTCCATGGCTTCCATAAGACAGTACAGCCATGCTCCTTGGAGGTGGGGTTTGTTTCACCCTCGTGGTAATGGCAACTCCTGACCTCCATGGAGTCCCGCCCCAATCTACCCTCCTGGGTATCAGTTGCAGAGAGAAACAGCTGTTCTATTGTAACAGCTCTTAGTTTACAGATAATATGCTCCTGGACCCGACTACAATGGCAAAGGGAGGCGAGTTTTGGGAGTCCAAGCAAAGGCAGGTCTCTGTGGTTCCATTCCTTTGTCTGAAACACCACCACCCAGCCCGACAGTGGGGAGCTGCACAGCAGAAGCCCATGCTCTGTCAGGCATCTGCTGTCTCAGACATTGTTCACTCTCCCACTTGCCACTCACCCTGCTAGGCTGCCCCTGCCCTCCCTTCTGCAACTCTGTTCTACTACTGGCTTTCTCCCCTCTCCCAGCTGAGCCAGGAGCTCCCAGCTGCAGGGCTGTGTCTGCGGGCCGTCTGCACTTTCCTCCCTTCTCATCTCTCAGCCTTTAGATGTTTAACTGCACAGGTCTATCAGGCGTGCATCTGTGTTGAGCCCGGATTTCTTTGTTGAATTATAGATGGTTAACTTGTTGAAATGTCAGGGGGGGAAGAAAAGTGGCACCCTTATAACAGCGATTCCTCTGACGTCTTAATGAAGAAATTAACTGTTGTGAAGATGTATTAAACTAGAGATCTCCAAGTAGAAACTGATTTTAAATATGCAAAAACTTGTCATTTTTAATCTGTATCAGGAGTATCTAGTGTCATTATTCTGTTCTACCAGTACTGTATAAAGATACCCTTCTTCAAGATAAAAACTTACTGCTAGTGGAGAAAGATAATTACAGCATTGTTTTCATTTCTTAGGTTGACAAAGGTATAGCTGCTGGGTATGGTATCTCTGAAAATTGCAAGCGGAGTCATGTTTCTCTTAAATTTACAGAACTTCTTCGAGAATAAACAGTTCGGTATCTAGAAATTTTTTTCCCTTTTTAAAAATAGAAATAAATATAAATCATTTCTTAATACATATGTTAACATGAAGAAACATTCAAACCTGTAAAGGATTTGTGTGAGTTTATTTGCTCCAAACTGTTGACAGTTGCTTGGAAGCAGAATATCTATGAATTAAGATAATGCTCCCTGGTATCTGGAATTTTGATAACTTATTGTGAGCACACTAAAGAGTACCCTCAGGGCTTGTAAAATACTTTTAAAACACGGGGCCCAGCCAGTGTTGATCAGTGGTTGAGCGTCAACCCATTCACCAGGAGGTCACTGGTTCAATTCCCGGTCAGGGCACATGTGCGGGTTGCAGGAGTCAGCCATTCGATGTTTCTTTCTCATTGATGCTTCTATCTCTCCCTCTCCCTTCCTCTCTCTCTAAAATCAATAAAGAAAATATATTTAAAAACAAACAACATAAAAAACGATGCTAGCACTAGGTAACTATCAACCCAGAAATACAATATCTGTTTTACATACTTATAGTACCTGAAACTTAATTTTAAATATGCATTTAATTGATAGATTGTACATGAACTACTTTTCACCTTAATGTTTTCTTTGGTTTTAGTGTATAATAGTGGTAGGAATTTTTTATTTGCTTTCTTGCCCCGACTGCTGTTTACCAGCAGAAATAGTAACTGATACAAATGTATCAAATGAGTGAAATGATGAGAAACAAGCAGTGGAAAAATGAAAACTGCTGAAAAGGAGCAAAAATAGAAAAATTGGAAAGGAATACTAGAAGCCAACAATATAACATAGAAAAAAATATATGGAATGGTAAGAAAAAGTAAATGAAACAAAAATCTCTGAAACGCTGAGAGGGGAAAAAGATATGAAATGCAGAGTAATAAACATTTAGGGTGGGGTGAGGCAAAAAAGGAACAACTTAGAGATAAAAGCTTTGTGGAGCTCATAACAATTGGTTAAAGGTGTGGTTTTACCATTTATTAAGTTATCTTGTAGTAATTAAAATATATCTATTGGGCCCTAGCCAATTTGGCTCAGTGGATAGAGTGTCAACCCACAGACTGAATGGTCCTGGGTTTGATTCCAGTCAAGAGTATGTACCTCGGTTGCAGCTCAATCCTCTGCCCTGAATGGAGCATGTGTGGGAGGCAACCAATCGATGTGTCTCTCTCATATCAATGTTTCTTTCTCTCTGTCTCCCTCCTTTCCACTCTCTCTAAAAATCAATGGAAAAATATATCCTTGGTGATGATTAACAAAACACACACACACGTATATGTAGGTACATCAAATTAGGCTAATATTTTTTTTAAAGACTAGATTTATTTTCTTTCTTTTAAATAAGATTGTCTGCTCCCTACACTAACCTCTGCTCTGTTAGATTTCCCTTGTTTCCAGAAAAGTGGTGTCATGGGATAACTTTTGTTTTTAAATATGTCTTGATGGAATTTTTGATATCTAAAAAGCATTCTGGTACAAATTTCAATGTAGTGGTGGAGAGTTTCCCCCAACACCCCCAAGCAATTTCCTTCAACACCAGCTGAGTGTCCTACAGTTTAACTGTCTACCAGGAGGTAGTGTCAGATCCCACAGCTTAAGGACTCAAGTCAGTCCCACCAGATTGCCACCACCCCACTTCAGATGCCAATTGCAAATTCAGGTTGTCACTTGAATTTCTAACCTGTCAACTGTAAATCAGAAGTTCCCAACACCTCCTCCTTGGTTTTGGTTAATTTGCTAGAGCAGCTCACAGGGCTTAGAAACACAATTTACCTACATTTACCAGTCTGTTAAAGGATATACATAATAAAGGTTACAGATAACATCCAAATGGAAGAGATGCATAAGGTAATGTACATGAGAAGGGTCACAGAGCTTCCATGCCCTCTCTGGGGTATGTCACTTTCCCAGCACCACCACCTGGTCCACAACCTATAAGCTGTCTAACCCTTACCCTTTATGTTTTTTTATGAAGGCTTCATTACATAGTATGGCTGATTAAATCATTGGCCATTAGCACTTGATTCAACCTCCAGCCCCTTTTCCCTCCCCTTTATTGTTTTAATCCTTCCCCCACTCCTCCACCCCCATAATCTGTGAGGAATGAGAGGTCAAAGGATTGATCTGAAAGTCCTCTAGTCCTGTGGTTATTTCCCCTGGCAACCAGCCCCCAAACTTAGGTCCCCTCCCAGAGTCACTTTGCTAGCATAACAGAAGACAATTTTGTTGCTCTTATCATTTAGGAAATCCCATGGTTTTAGGAGCTGTGTGCAGAAAAGGGGATGAAGACCAAATATATATTTCATATTATAAATCACAGTATCACAGTACCACCTATCAGTTTAAAAGTGGTGGCCATAGTTTTCATAGAGTCCATTTCACTTTCTGAAAGTTACCAAACTTTTCAATTCAATCAGAAATGAGACCATAATGGCTAAGTACTAACCTTCATTAGCAGATTATTTTACTTCTGTAGGAATTTATCTATGTCCCCTATTGGCAAGAGGAAAAAAAGTCTTTCTCACTTTTATAAATTACTTGTTGACAAAATTTTTATTTTCTTTTTTCCTAATAAAGTCTCTGGCTTCTATAATTTTTATGTGTTCTAAAATTAAGAGTTGTAGGTTGTGTGAGTTGTTCCCTATTCAGAATCTTTGAGTGTTAGATGCTTGCTATATTGCCAGTGGAAATGGTGTCATTTCACGGGGTCAAGAGAAAAGCATTTCGGGAGACCCATGCATGGTTGTGGTTTCGTGGTAGGAATTTTTGTGGTGGAAATAGAAGAATGCTCCCAGATTCCCGACGTCCCATTGTTGTCAGCAGTGGGAATGGCACCAGATGTTAGACCTGTGGGATCAGACCAGACCTGGGTTCAGCAACCTCCGACTTGAGTTCTGGCTAGGAAAGAATTCAGAGCCAAGAATCAAACTGTAAGATGACATTTATTTAGAAAATTGCTGAGGTAGTAAAAGTAATTCATAGAAGAAATAGACTGAGAAATAGGTTATAGAGGTGAAGGAAGGGCCCTTAGAGCTTAGAAGTGAGAAAGGTAAAGGTGATGCGCCTGGGGGGATGGGAAAGTGAAGGGAGAAGGGAAAGGCAGGGGCCTGCTCCCAGAAGGGAGAGCAGTCTGGGTCCCCTGTCCTAAGGGTGTTAAAGGTGGAGTTTTAGGGGAGGTCACAGGGGAAGATCTCAGAGGAATATTAAGCAGCTTTCCATGTGTGTCCTTTCAAGGTCTAGGTCTCCACTGATTGACTGGTTGGTTCCAGCACAGGGGTCATTATTCAGTGCAGCTTGACCTGAGGTGGTGTTGATTATCTGGTTTTGCAGCTTTTCTGGGCCTGGAGCTGAAATACAACTGAGGCTTGGATGTTATCTCTAGGGGAGAAAGGTCAAAGTCTAAACTCTATGAGCAGTGTTATGCTAGGAGAGGAAAGGTTGCCCTTGGGATGAGATCCCACCCTACAGTTGTCTGCTGCTAGGCACCTGAGGCTTTCCTCCCTGGTCTATCTGTGCCTGGTCCATCGCCCTTGCCTTGCTCAAGTCTGTCTAATTGCTTACCACAGCATCTCCGTATGTCCCATCATGGAAAAAGTATAGTTCTGTCTTCATCAAGTCCAGTACAAAGGCCTAGATCAAAATATTCTATGCCATTGGCTCAGTCCAATCCAGTGCTTGTCACTGTTCAGCTATCTTAGTCTGGATTCCCAGCTGCACTCCGCGTGGCTGTGCCTGGGCCCACATTTGGAACCCTTGAGGCCAAGTTGCAGACCCCAGGCAGCTACTAGTGCCCACATGGCTGCTATGGAGAGAGAATGCACAAATGAGGCAAGTGCATGTTGCCAGGCAAGAGGGAGTGAGAGCTGTTTGTTAAGCTTGGGTTATATTTTCTCGGGCTTGAAAAGGACCAGGCACTTCTTCAAACTAACCAGTCATCTTCCCAAGCTTTCTCAGGCTGATACTGGACCCTCCCCCTAACCCATTTTCTAGATCTTCCGGGGTTCTGTGGCCCTTATCCAATCTGTTCTTTTTTCAGGCTAAAATGACAGGTCTCTGGTCATCAACTTGGCTCCTATTGCACATGTGTCATAGTAGAAGCACCTTCCATGTGCCACCTTGGCTTTTACTAGCCTTGTGCCCAGCAGAGGAATTTCCCCTTTATTGTTTTAATCCTTCCCCCACTCCTCCACCCCCATAATCTGTGAGGAATGAGCATTTGTACCCTGGGGAGATTGGAAAGCTGGTCTTTTCTCCCTACACAGGGAGGGAGGGGTGTTAATCCCCTTGTCAGAGAAATGCTGAGATCCTCTGGGGTGCCTATGAATGCTGCAACTTCCTAGGAAAGCAGGCTTATGCTTCCTAGTTTGTTAGGCTTGATGTCTGATTCCCTTTACTCCCTTCCTTTATTAATACCCAGTTACCTATGCTAAAAGATATATCCCTTTGTTTTATACTGAAAAATTCTCTGCCTGATCTGCCTCTTAAAATAGCACTCATTCATTTACTTGTTTAATAAACCTATTTTGGGAACATTCTTTCTAGTCATGTTATATATAAAACAAAATGAATATAATATAAACCCTGTTTTCAAGAAGCTAAAAATGTCTTGCTTGGGAAAAACTGAAAAGGGAAGAATTCTATGGGGAATCAGGGAAGGTTTCAGAGTCTATGTGAGCTTTGAAGTGGGTCTACTAGAAAGACGAAGAATAAAAGTTTGGTCAAAAGGAAACTGAAAAATAATTATGTAAGCATTACAACTTGCTAAGCATCAAGAAAGATGAGGCAAAGAATGAATTTTAATTCCTTGATTTGATAATTAATTATACAACTGTGTCTGTCTTACTCTACATGGGGCAGAGGTATTGCTGACTGTCAGGGTTTGGTCAGAGAGGAATCCCTGCAAGCGATATAAGCAATTTCTTATAGGAATTAGATCTTAATCATGGAAGCTGGTTAAGCAGTCTATAAAATTGTGTGTAATTGTTCCCTACTTCTGGTGTGGGGCTCCAAGTTAGCAGGATCAGTGGCCAGCACATGAAGTGGAGGGGAGGACAAAGGCACTAGAACCCAGGAGGAGAAAGAGGAACCATGCCTTTCTATCGTGGGTATTGAGAAATTTTAATACTTTTCCTCCTGCCTTCTGAGTTCTGTGACTGGGCTAATACTCAAATTTAAGAGAGAGATTAACAGGGGAAAAAAATCAAAGTTTTAATACATGTGCATGGGGCATCCCATAAAAATTTCCAAGACGGTGATAAGAGATTTTTAGACAAAGAAGAAATGGGGTTGGGCGGGGGAGGGTGTTAGATATAAGAGGATAGACGATTTACAAGTGATGAGGAAGAGGGAACATGTATGGCAGGAACTTGCTAGGCAGCTCAGAAACAATGGGACTCATGGGGTATCTAGCGGACAAGCTTGGAGTCTTTCTGCGAGGGCCAAGTTTCTTAAGGTGATTAAACCAAGGCCCCCCACCCCACCCACAAGTTGAGCCAGTGGATCTGTAAAAACATGTGGGTACACTAAGCTACATACTCATTTCAAGGAATGTTGACAGTTACATAGGCATATGTAACCCATGGCCCCATCAAGTATAGGACATTTTCATCACCCCAGAAAGATTCCTAGTGCTCTTTCAGAATCCATTCACACCACTCTCCAGAGGCAACCATTGCTCTGATTTCTTTCACTGAAGAACAACTTTGTCTTTTCTCAAACTACATAAGAGTGCAGTCAAACTTGTATTCTTTATCTGGGGTTTTCCCCTCAGCATAATGTTTTTGAGGTTTATCATATTGTGTGTATCAGAAGTTTGTTCGATTTTATTAGGTGAGGTAAGAAAACAACATCTTTGCTTTTGAACTGAATCCTCTTGTCCACACAAGAACATTTACTCAGAAGTGCTTGAGCAAGGCTTTGGGCCACCATCTCATCTCTGTAAGAGCTGCCTCCTCAGGGATACCTTTTCATCACTGCTTCACTTTGGGGCACAGAACCTGTTGACTTTTCCAATCCTACAAGGCCCAAATTACTGAATTTGTAGTTGACTTAGATTGTAATCCACAGGCTGTATTCCTTCCATCTCTGCTTCCAAATTCCGAAGGTATTTCCTGAACCTTCTCTTGTTAACACATACTAGCATTTTGAGATTTTCTTCTAGTCATCCTAGAGTTATATAAGCTTTGTTTAGCATGTGATCTATTGTTTAGTTGTGATCTGTCTTAGCAAGATATCATAAATAGTGATTTTATTAAATGTTTTTTCATGGCTGTATTAGGATTCTCTAGAGAAACAGAACAAAAGGGTGTGTGTGTGTATGTAAAGGGATTTTTAAAAGGAATTGGCTCACATGATTATGGAGACTGACAAGTTCAAAATCTGCAGGGTGGGCCAGTAGTCTGCAGATGCAGAGAAGAGTCTATGTTGTGGGTCAAGTCCGAAGACTGTCTGCTGGCAGAATTCCCTCCTGTTCAAAGGAGGTCAGTCAGCCTTTTCAGACCTTCACCTGACTGGATGAGGCCCACCCACATCGTGGAGGGAAATCTGCTTTACTCAAAGTCCACCAATTTAGGAGTTAATCATATCTGAAAATACCCTCACAGAAACATCCATAATAATGTTTAACCAAACATCTGGGCACCATAGCCCAGCCAGGTTGACATATAAAATTAGTAATCACTGGCTTTCTAGCTGTAGTATATGTTTGACTTTGTCCCGTATTGCCTGCTTACATAATAAGCCAGTTCTGCATTTAATTAATTAATTAATTGATTAATTAGGTATATTTTTATTGATTTCAGAGAGGAAGGGGGGGAGAGAAAAATCAGTGATGAGAGAGAATCATTGATCAGCTGCCTCCTGCACACCCCCTACCAGGGATTGAGCCACAACTCGGGCATGTGCCTTGACTGGGAATGAAACCCTAACCTCCTGGTTCATAGGTCAACGCTCAAACACTGAGCCATAGCAGGTGGGCACCAGTTCTTCCTTTTATATCCTGCTGAAGCAATTCCACATTTGGTGCCAATTTCAGTATCAGTTAAGTTTTTGTGTGTGTTTTTCTAATATAACACACAGAGAAAGAGATAGGCAGAGAAAGACACAGAGAGACTCAAAACAACAGTGACTTAAGTAAAAGTCTGAGCAGGTTTCTCAGGGTTGCTCTGGTGATCAGTTGATTGCCAGACTCCACAATTATCAGGGATTCAGGCCCCATCTATCTTCTACCTCATGGTCCAGGGTTGCTATTCCAGCTTTTGCTATTTAACTTGCATTCCAAAAGAGCATACTGCACATTATTTTCACTCACATTTCATGGGTCAGACTTAGTCATATGACTACCTTTAGTGAAAGGCAGTTTAGGAAATTAGCCTTAGCTATGCCAATTAAAAATCTCATTACCACTAAAGAAAAATGAGAACAGATATTGAAGAACAATTAGAAGTATCTGTCACAAGTTGGAAATTCCTTGATCAGAGAACACTGAAAATTAATAAGAAAACCAATTTGAAAGAAGTAGATGACAAAGGTCTCATGTGGACAGATTTGTTGCAATATATTTTCAATGGAGAATTAATTAAATTTGGTAATTGATTGGCTCTGGAGTGGGAAGGAAAAGAACGTGTCAAGGATAACTGTGGTTAAGAGCATGCTTTGTACAGCTCTAGTGTCCAGATTTGAATCCTGGTTTGGACACTTACTGAGTCGACTTGTACAAGTTGCTTAATTGTCTTACCTGGGTTTTCTTACCTGCAAAGTGAGACTGATAATTCATGTCTCAAAACTTATTTGAAAGATTGAATGAAATAATATGTAAAGCATCTAAGTTTAGGAAAATAGATAAAGCAAGGATAAAGTTATAGGGAAAGCAGATATTTAAGGGATAGGAAGAAAAGGAAAGGTACAGAAGGAGGCCAGAAGAAAACTTCAGAAAAGTGAGAGATGGACAAAGAAAGAGTCACATCCAGGAAGCCAAAGTGGTACAAAGCTTTGAAGGGAAGAATCCAATAGTATAGTTATAGTAAGATGAGGGCTGAAAATAAGCCTTTTAACTTAGGTTGGTTTTGTACTGATTTTATCAACAAGTTTCTGAGGGAAACATATCTACCTTTTAGAGTTATGGGAACAAAATTTGGTTCAATGAATTACCAGATTATTTGGAATTTAGAATAATTACCAAATTACTCCAGATTATTTGAAATATTAATGAAGTAACTACCTTTGAGTTTCTAACTTAAATCTAATTCATTAAAATTCTTTAAAACTATGATTTAGATGACAGTCTATAATGAAAAGGCTCAAATTATGTCTCAGCTTGAGTTATTTACTTTCATTTATCTCATCATAAATTCTGTGCAATAGTACTTTAATAGGTGAAGGTTGTATACTTTATAAAAGAAGCAGGTAGCCCAGCTTCTCAGGGTATAGCTTCAGACCTATTAATTCTTAGTTCTTTATATTAAAAGTGCCTAAAAGTACATAGTTACCTTCAGTGAGTATTTGGAACAGTTGGAAAGATAAAATGTATGCATGTAGTGTCCTCTGTCTTATTGCCCCAGATTCCATCTTATTTTAGCAGTGGTAATATTTGCTTCAGGGTATGTAGCACTGGGAAAGCTTGTAGTCCGTTTCCTGGCATTAGATTAGGTTGGCAGTCTTTGTGCTAAATTAATTGGCTGTGTAACTTCAGACAAGTCACCGAGTCTTTGGACTCTCCATTTGATAAGTTGGGTCAGACTCTTCACCCTGCGCACCTCATAAGGTTTTATTAAGACTCCATGTGTGAAGTACTCTTTAAATTAAGCACCAAATAAACATAAGGTAACATTCTTAATTAGGCTGATCACTTGTCCCTCACTCGATAACATCAGCATCTCATTTTATTCCTGGACCAAATCCACATTCCCATTGATTCAGGAATTTTCTATTCTATTCTATTCTATTCTATTCTATTCTATTCTATTCTATTCTATTCTATTCTATTCTAGATATTCTATTCTAGTCTATTCTATTTTGAAAATAATAATTTCCTCATGGAAGAATGTGGGCAGTGTCCTCTGTAAGCATTTCACCTTCTTAGTTTTGGATTTAGTTAAATTGTCATTTAAGAAACAAAGACTGTCAGGAGCTTTCATACATTTTTTTTTCATTTTATTAATTATAAAACTGTTTTCCTCTCAAGTTGTAAGTGACCTTATAAAGTAGCTTTATATAGAATCTGAAATATCAATTGAATATTAAATGGTTACAAAGAATCAATTGCAGGATTGATGCTCCTATGATTTTAAATTTTTTAATTTACTACAATCATACTTGGTTTTAAAAAATGTTTAGTGCCAGAGTTTCTAAGATAAGGGGGACAGGGACAGGCTTGCTAATTAATATTGTGCCCTAACCAGTTTGGCTTAGTGGATAGAGCGTCGGCCTGAGGACTGAAGGGTCCCAGGTTTGATTCTGGTCAAGGGCATGTACCTTGGTTGCGGTCACATCTCCAGTAGGGGGTGTGCAGGAGGCAGCTGATTGATGTTTCTCTCATCGATGTTTCTAACTCTCTATCGCTCTCCCTTCCTATCTGTAAAAAATCAATAAAACATATTTTTAAAAAATATTGTGACCATAAGGAATCTTTAATTCTATTTCACTTGATTGCTTCCCCATATTTACATCTGAAAGAGTGGTAGGTGTTGCCTTGATGCTTTAATTATAATAGAAAAGTCAAGAAGAATAAGCATATTAATTGCAGTAATGTTTAGCTGTAACCTTAAATTTTTCAAGAGTATAGGCATGTATGATTGCTTTACTTCTGCATCACAAATTATAGGAGAGACAGTAGTTGTAGCTTGAAACATGTTACAAGGAAGACATAAAAAGAAGTCAATATATCTCCTGATGATAAATCATGAGGAATTAATGAAAAGGGGGAAAGTTACTCTCTGCTTCGGACAAAAGATGGCACTATTGCTGTGCTGATTATTTTCTTCTGCAATTTGGGCTCAGCCTTTTTAAATGCAGAAAACAGTAAAATTTAGTGATCTAATTTATACTGACCCTCCCAATAGAATGCCAGATTTCTAATCAAGGACCTGAAGAATGGACCAGAAAAGTGGAATTTACATTTTAAAAATTGTTAGCTTGTTTTAATAGCTAAGTATAAAAATAACATTCCCTGAGACTCAGAGATTTGCCATAGGAACAACAGGACACCCTGACTCATGTTTTCAGTTATCATCAAGTTTGAAATACCCTCCCTCTGGAACTTGGATAATTGTCAGGGTTCCAAGATGTTTTAGTTTTTTGTTTGTTTAGTTTTTCAAGGTCATTGAATTTAATGCTTTCATTAGGATAATACTTATTTTCTTCAAGGTATTAAAATTAGGTAATTATTTTTCTTTTATTTTCCTGGGTCATTATATTTTACTTACTTGATAGTTGGAAAGCTACATGGACTATAAATCTGGAAATATAAAAGTAGTCTCTCTTCTGCTGGGAAAGCAGCACTTTCTCATGTTGTTTCTAAGCCAGTATTTTAAATGACTCTTGAGACTTAGTTCTCTATTTTTTTCTAAGCAGATCTTTCAAGGATGGAGAAATCTAGTGAAAGCACTGAACAAAAAGACAAAATGAATTCCCGAAAAAAATGGCTTTATTATTGATTGTACACACTGTTCTTTAAAAAATAACAAACATATTGCCTAGCCAGTGTGGTTCAGTGGTTGAGCGTGGACCTATGAACCAGGAGGTCACAGTTCCATTCCCAATCAGGGCACATGCCCAGGTTGTGTGCTCTATCCCCAGTAGGGGGCATGCAGGGGACAGCCAATCAATCTCTCATTTCCCCCCTCCCTTCCTCCCTGAAATCAATTAAAAATATATTAAAAAATAATAACAAACATACAAATTAAAACACTTTTTTTGTGGAGTAGGGTTGGAGGAGGCTGCAGAGAAAGCCTTGATGCATTGAGAGAACACAAAACAATCCGGTTTCCTTCTTACTTTGTGCTAGAATAAGAAAACACTGATGGATTCCTGCATCTAGACTGCAGATTTGCCTATCTGATGCTTTTAAAGTTAACATTTAAATAGTTAACTTTTAAAAGGTAATTAAATTGAGCTTTCATCATATAACTATGTGGCTAGTTTATTATATTGATAGAGTATATAATATGTTTATAACTCATTTGAATCTAAAATACAAGTACAAAATCTTATTCCAAACCTTTGAGGCCAGATGTGTTTCAGAATTCCAAATTTCTTTTGTTTATAAAAAGGTAATGATGTAGCCCTAACCGGTTTGGCTCAGTGGATAGAGCGTCGGTCTGTGGACTCAAGGGACCCGGGTTCGATTCCGGCCAAGGGCATGTACCTTGGTTGCAGGCACATACCCAGTGGGGAGTGTGCAGGAGGCAGCTGATCAATGTTTCTCTCTCATCGATGTTTCTGACTCTCTATCCCTCTCCCTTCCTCTCTGTGGAAAAATCAATAAAATATATTAAAAAAAAAAAAAGGTAATGATGTACATATTTATACCACAGGAGGTAAGTCTTGACCATAAATAGCTTTACATCAGTTTAGGTCAGATTTTGAGGCTGAGTCTGCCACAAACAAGAAAAAACTGTAGGTTGCAGAGCTTTTTGGGCTTCACAACAGTGTGTAAATACTAGTATTCAGTTCTACTCTGCGAACTGCCAAAAATCAGTAAGGTTTTCTGTTTGTAAATAGGGAAATTTTAATTTAACATTATATTCTTTTTAATGGTTTTATTTTTTAGTATATGTGTTGTTCTGTTTTATTAACTAGGTGGTTCAAGCACAAGAATGTATTTCAGCCGATTCCATAAACACTGAAAGACAAACAAAGATTTGGAGAAATGTGTACAGCCAATCTGCCATAAAGCAACAGGGTATTAGGCATACATTCTGCTGCAAGAAAGCCATCATTCTTTTTCTGTTAGGAGTACTTTGGGTAAAGCATTTCCCATTCTATTTTATGCTATATTATTAATCAGGGTCAGTTTTATTTCCTGCAACAGTGTTGTGAGATAGAATCTTATTTCTTATTTCAAGTAGGGCTAAGTCTGATCACTTACATAAGAGGCTTCTGAGGGGAACATACATGTTTCAGGAAAATGAGTGAAGGATTGTATTATGTGGCAAGTCTGCTTCCCCCGGCCCTGTATTACAGTTGGACATTGTGTATTGAATTATACATAATATTTTAAAACCTAAGATGATGTCTACTAGTTCCCATTTCTGTTTAAAGTATTAGGTTTGCCTTCTCCCTAATCTGATCAGAATAATACTTTTGGTTCATCTACTGTAGTCATGACATCTTTTGTATGATTACAAAGCTCTGCTAACCATCACTCATAATTCAGTGGTAAATAATTCCAATCATAATACAACTTGTTATTTAGTAATTTCATGCAATATAGTTAGTGGTGTAGCACAGGTGAAAAATAATCCATTACTCAGGATCTTCTTAAGCCATAAAACTTACAGTCATTAAGAAATCAGGGGGCACTGCTCATTTGGAGATTAGCAGAAGATAGCATTATGCCAAAATGGATGTTACTTAGTTGTTTGGTTTTTCTTCCTCTTATTTAAAAACAAACAAACATAAGAACAACTTTGCATGGCACAGAAATTGACACAAGCATTGAGAACTCTTTGCCTTCTTTGCTCTCAGAACCCAGATCCAACATGTCTTATTTTTCTTCTGTGATCCGGACTTACCTTTTTATATGGTCATTACCACAACTTTGCCAGTGTATTAGTGCTACTCCAGTCTCTCTAACTTCTAAATGTTTTTTTCACCTTCCAGAATTTTTAATTTCTTACTGGGCTTGTTAAGAACTACTAAGTAGTATCTTTCTTCCATTTTTATCATTTCTCTCCAGAGCAACAGTCTTTCTCACACCCTACTGCCTGTCTTGCAAATACATATACAGTCTTCTTTTTATGATTTGGATGAAACCTATAATAACAGTTACTAGAATCTGATGGACTGTTTCAAAACATGTGTGAATTGTTATGGGAGCAGATGATTTATCCTAGGCACTACTGTAGTGGGCAAAATACTATATATTTAGGTACTTATATTTTAGGCATGTGTTAATTTTCATTTAATATATTGTAAAGCACATACTACATTTTATCTCTCTTTTTTTTGTAAGAGAACATTTATTGGATAAATTATAGAACTAGAAAAAGCAATTCCTAGAAGAAATGGGCTTAGGAAACACATTATGGAGGTAAAGGAAGGGCCCTTGGAGCTTGGAAGTGGGGGAGAGAAAGGGTAGGAAAAGACAGGGACATGCTCCCAGGAGTTAGAGTGCACTGGGTCCTCCTTCCTAAGGGTTCAAGGGTGGAGATTCTAGGGGAGGTCCTAGGGAAGATCTCAACAGAATATTCAGCAGTTTTTCATGTGTGTCCTTTCAGGGTTGTGGTCTCCATTGATGGATTGGCATTTCAGTGCAGCTGGTCTTGACATCAGCAGTGGCTGGTTTTTCTATCATTTGATTTTTATTGAAATACCAAAAGTATTGGTTTTAAATCATTTGATTGTAGAGTGGTTAATACTCTAGCCTTAATTAAAATTGAGTACTTAGTGCCATTTATGTATCAAAAGCAAAGGAACTCTTATGTGTATTTATAAATGCTAATGTAGAGATAGATTTACACTTTCTGCATAACCAGTGTGACCTCAGTATAAGCTGGTTCAATTCATGAGAAAAATGCCTTCTATGGCATAACATATTTCTTAGTATAGAAAAGTCTTGGTTATATGAATCCTGGAAGTGATTTTTTCCCCCCACATTGCCTATTTTCCTTGATCTTTGAATACAAATTATGATATTTTTAAAATGTATAACTAATACCAGCAAAAGGATAGAAATGGTATTTAAAGAACAGTCATGAACAGCAAAACAGCAACAACCATTTGACGAGGATTCCTAACATTTGCCCTAGGGCAGGGGTGGGCAACCCCTGGCATGCGTGCCAAACATGGCACGCCAGTAACTTTTGCTGGCACGCGAAACCCTCTCTTATAATCTTCCATTTACAATTTTTTTCTTAATATCGACTTTTTTATTTTTCAGATAAATTCAGTATAGGTGCATCTTAGATAAATAAATAATTTTACATAACAAGGTATCTTAAAGACCATAGACATGGATTGACGAGAGAGGGGAAGAGCAATTTCTATGCCTCTGCCTTAACTCTCCCTGCCTTCCTAGATTGGACCAGTGTTTTGGTTTCATCCACATACGCTTGTGAATCTTTGTTCTCAGTGATGAATTTTGTTAAGTCTCGTAATAGGAGTAGCCTGACGGATGAAAGTAGTAGCTCGTGCATATCTCTGAAGGTCACGAAATATAAACCTGATGTAAAATCTCTGTCATCAGTGATGCAGCAGCAAAAGTCCCACTGATAATATCAAACGGAGTCATAAAGTTTTCTGTTGGACTATCAGTGTACATGTATACATTAAAAAATAAATGTATTTTTCATCATCATATACTGTGTTTTTGTCGCTCGAATGAATTTTATTATTTCTTTAAAGTTCTTCACATACGTACACCTTAAGAGATATCAAGTAGGTGTAACATGTTCTCAAAAAATTAGGGTTGGCACGAAGAAGAATTTTGAGTCAGAGATTTTGCTGGTTTTGGCACGCACTCACAAAAAGGTTTCCCACCCCTGCCCTAGGGTGTTGAGATTAACCCAATTTGTAAAAAAGCCTTTCCTTATTTAGAAATTAATGAGATCAGTTAAGTTATACCAACCTAATTTTAGAAAGATAAATTATGAATGTTGGAATGAAAACAAAGCAGAAGAATTAGCCAACATTGGCAACATTATAGAAATTAATTTAAATTTGCATCAAGCCAGAAACTTACTGTTTGTGAATGATGAGGCTTCTGTATACTTTTGTACAATTGTAATGAGAAAGAATTATACTTACTTGATTAAGGACTGGCTTTGCTAATTGTGAAACTAGAATAAAAACAGTCTTTTTACTATAAGTTTCAGATATCTGTATTCATATCTGCCTATATCCCTTGCACAATACTCTAACTTTTTAAAAGAAAGTCTTTTGTCCATTGCTATAGTCAGTTGAAAGTGATCCAAACTGAGTGTAGCTGTAACTTGTACAATTGTAGCAAAATATAATGATGCCTTAGTATATTATTATTAAAAAAAACACCACATCACCGAGTGTGTATTTGTTTCTTATTGCTGCTATAATAAATTACCGCAGTTTTAATGCCTTAAAATAACACATATGTATTATCTTATACTTCTAGAGGTCAAAACTTTAAAATCAAGGTGTGACAGAGCTATGTTCCTTCTGGAAGCTGTAGGGGAGTGCAATAGACAGAATGTTTGTGTCCTCCCCAGATTTATATGTGGAACTCTAATCCCAAAGGTGATGGTATTAGTTAATGGGGACTTTGGGAGGTGATCAGGTTATGAAGGTGGAGCCCTCATGAGTGGGATTAGTGCCCTTATAAAAGAGACCAGAGAGCTCCCTCTCCCCTTCACCATGTGAGGACAGGTCTCCACCAGATGTCAAACCTACCAGGACCTTGATCTTGGACTTTCCAACCTCCAGAACTGTGAGGAGTAGATGTTTATTGTTTAAACCACCTAGTCTATGGTGTCTTTGTTATAGCAGCCTGAACTGACCACACAGGTAAAGTCAGGTGATAATCATTTCCTTACCTTTTCCAACTTCTAGCAACAGCCTGCACTCCTTGGTTCCTGGCCTTTAGCCAGCAATCCTGCCATTCCATCCTTAGCACCAGTTATCGCCTTTCTTTCTCTGACTTTCTTACTTCTCTTTTCCATTTGTAAATATTTTTGTGAATATGTTAGGCCCACTCAGATAATCCAGAATCTTTCTATCTCAAGAGCCTTAATTTTATCACATCTGCAAATGTCCTTCTGCCATGTAGATCTTTATTGTTAAATCTCAATTATTGGGGATGCGCTTTAATTGTTTAAATATAGATGTGAGACATGGAGCTGACTGGACTCAAATCCAGTAGAGGTTGTGGAACATGATTTTTTTTTAAGTTACTGATTAGTAATTGCTCTGGGGTTATCACTACAGCATCAAGATTAAAACTTTTTTAGTTTTATGTCTCAGTAGATCACCTTGCCTCTCACTCTACTCTTCTTATTGAGGCTATCATGAACTTTCTTTAAGAAAAAAAAATGTGTGTTTTTTTATTTGAGAGAGATAGAAACATCAACATCGATGGGCTGCCTCCAGGGATGGAGCCCGCAAACTGGGCATGTGCCCCGACGGGGAACCGAACTGGCAGCCTCCTGGTGCATGGGTTGAAGTTCAACCACTAAGCCACACCAGCCAGGCCTGTCATGAACTTTTGTTACGTTAAAACATCCTGGTTTCCTATCCATGCTCCCATCCTGTTTTTCATGAAGAGCTGAACTCCATCTTTTCAAAAACTAACTTCTCCATTTGTAGTCTGAAACTTGGGACTGCTCTTCTCTTGGATCTGCATTTACAAATATTTGTAAGTCTTCTCTTTCAAACAAACAGACAGACAGACAGACAGATAAATCTTACTTCCTATCTTTTCCCTGAAGCTACTCTTTCATCTAGTGAAGCGTTAATTTCTTTTTTAATCTCTACCTCCCTTTAAATAGGCATTCTCTCAGGGTCTGTCTTTAGTCCACTTTTTTTTTTCCTTGCTCTTTTCCTGGGAAATCTTACTTATTCCCATGACTTCATCTATCACTGAGCCCTGATCTCTTTCCTGAAGGTCAGCTGCTCTGTTCCACCTACCCGTACATACCACTCAATATAGTCAAAGATAAACCTATTTTTTCATCATGTTCAACCCCCATCCTCTTATCCTTAAAAGATCAACAGCGAACAAATCAAATACACTCTGTCTTTCCCATGTTGATTGATTTGATTACCATTTTCCTAGTCACCTAGTTAGAGAGAAATAGTTGTGAGGCTAGAAAACATCCAGAGTTATTGCAGTCTGAGTCAGGATTGCAAAAAAGTTTCAAGTATGTAAGTTTCCTTGCCCTCAAACGCCATAGCTTGTTTTTAATGTACCTAACCAATCTAATGTGTTTTCCTGATTACATGCAGGTCTGCAATTAAGGCGTTGCGTCCTGGAGGATTACTTGTGTACTCTACATGCACACTTTCCAAAGCAGAAAATCAGGATGTGATCAGTGAAATTTTAAATTCCTGCAGTAATATCATGCCTGTGAACATAGAGGAAATGGCAAGGACTTGCTCCCAAGACTTCGCATTTGCTCCCACTGGCCAGGAGTGTGGACTTTTGGTGATTCCAGAAAAGGGCAAAGTGTGGGGCCCAATGTACGTAGCCAAACTGAAGAAATCGTGGACTGTGTGAACTTGGTGATGTGCACTTTGGAAACTGTGTCCGTGTACTATTGTATTTATTTTTCTGGGCTTTCTACATGTGAGCATTTAAATAATTATGGAGCCAGTTTCCCTGGATCTGTTTTGGAATCCAGGATGCTAGTTTTGGATGCTAGTTAATACTCCAGCATCTCAGAGTTTAGGCTTGAGAATTTTCCAGGTGTATATTTTTCCTAGAAATACATCTACAGCAGTGATTTAAGGTGGTGCAGATGGTGTTTGTTCTGTATAATAAAATTGCTGTCTTTTACTTGGCATTTTGTAGTTAAATTAATCTACAAGGTTTTGTGCATAGGATGTTTGGAAGTACATCCTTTCCATGAGGTTGGTACTTTGAACCTTTAAAAATGCACATTTCCTGGCCCTCTTAGGATTTGTCTCCTTATCAAATATACAGATTCTTTGAGAGTTTTCCTCCCCCTTTTTCTTAAGAACTGATTGGTATTCTGAGACTAACTTCTTAAGCAGCTCTATTTCTAGTTCTAGCAAAATATGTTTCCTACTTTCTAAGTTGTTTTTTGTTAAGGACTGTCTTCTGTTTACTGCAAAGGTCAGTGACTTTACTGACATCAGCTTTATTTTTGCATGTTTTTTATATTCACAAATACAAATTGAAAGGGGGAATTATGTTGAAAGGCCATTAGAAGAGTAGATTCACATGCATATGTTTGACTTTCGACATTCAGCTAGTAGAATAATGGAGTCTATCCAGCAGACTATAAAGCAAGTGCTTGAAACAAAACCGAATGATTAATAACTGCAATAACTGGAACTATATTCAGAGAGTTTTGTTACATAATTGCAGTTATAATGAGCACCACAGAATCTGATTATCTTACAGTTGCAATCTGGAGGGGCTTTTTATTTCACTGTGTTATGAAATGTTATGTGAGAGTATGATGTCACATGTTAATGCACAAGAGGGCGATGCCTAATGAGAGTGGATTATATTATTACCAAAACCCAATACATTTACTAAGTGGCTCTTCCTGTTTACATATATCTTGGGAATGTTGTACACGTTTCTGTATGTGTACTTAGAGTTTTAGTTTCAGGGTGGATCATGTGTTTTCTCTAGAAATTGCTTCACTTAGAGTCCAAATATATTTTTCCAACTGTTAAGAAAAAGTATGCACACTTCAAAAGATTATATCATTTTGGAAATAAGCATTAAAAAAAAAAAAAAAACTCTGACTATCCTATATAATAAAAGCCTAATATGCAAATTGTCCCCTTGACCGAGAGTTAGACCGGAGTTCAACCCAGAGTTCGACCAGGGGGCGGGGCTGGCCAGCCAATTGAGGGAAGGCCCTGGCTGGTAGCAGTGGCAGGCAGCTAGGGGCAGGAGAAGGGAGGCCCCGACTGGCTGCCGGAAGCTGCTAGGGACCCTACTCATGCACGAATTTCGTGCACTGGGCCTCTAGTATAAATATAAAATTCTGCTGAAGTTGAAGCTTTTTGAATTGTTTATTCTATTCTGTGCACGTAAATAGACTATTTACCTATTAACTTTTTTTGTTTTGCAAGCAAAACAACTGGGTTACTGTAACTGGGAAGTCTGAGGAAGAATGTTTATTCTATACCTTCATTCCATTAACCTTTTTATTTTTTTTAGAATGCTTCATGAATTTGCATGTCATCCTTGCACAGGGACCATGCTAATCTTCTCTGTATCATTCCAATTTTAGTATATGTGCTGCTGAAGCGAGCACAACCATTTTTTCTTTATATCTAATCAATATATTTAAAGAAAAGCTGGATCTCTTAGACTCAATCAGATATACTGGGATAATAAAGAAGATTAACGATAATGGAAAAAGATATTTGTTTGTATGTGTGTGCTCATTAATTTTTTTCAATATGAAATCCTGCCTTTAGATACTGTAGGTTTAAGAAGTGCATTCATTCTGAGTAGGTTAATCACAAAGTAAATTTTCACAGTGCACTTCATTGAATGTCATTATTTCCCTAACACAATGCCATGAAGCTTATACTGAGTACTCAGTGTGCCATTGGATTAGACCTTCCTATGATTACTTTAAAAATGCAACTATATGTGTGTATATAAATATCTCACTTTATTATTAACAATCATTATAATGAAACAGCTGACATTTATCTATTGACCATTAAATATTTGATTAAGTTATATATACATATAACTTAAAAAAAAGATAGATAGCTTTTTTGATCTTTTAAACAGTTTCAGAGTGAGTATTGTAACTACCTTTTGTAGATGAGAAAACCAAGCTCAGTACTATTCTTGGGTCCAAGATTAAAACTAGCTCCAAAGGCCAGGCCCTTGTCCCTCTCTGCACTATGCTGTCTCTCAGGATATCCTATATAATAAAAGGCCAGGGACCATAAGCAGAACGACCGGAACAACCGCTCGACCAGTCGCCATGAGGTGCATTGACCACCTCTCAGTCCCTCCCCTCCCCCACCTCCCCCATCCTCCACCTCTGCCTGCAGGCAAACGAGGAACCATGGGGAAGTGGGTGGGTGGCGGCGGGGTGGGACTGGGGACGGGCAAGCAGGCAAAACAGCTGACCTCCCTCCCCCCCCCCCCCCTGGCCTGCAGGCTCCGATGGATCAGTGATGGTGAACGGGGGAACCGGGGTGGGTGGTGGGAGGACCAGGCTGGCTGTCAGGCAGTTGGGATCCCCAGCTCATCCCCAGCTGCTGGGGGCTCAGGCCAGTGGGAAAGCGAGCACTGGCGACTTCACCTCCGGGCCGACTGCTGATGGAATGCACTGCCTGCTCTGGGCCACTCACGCGGGCGCCGCTGCTGCTGCTGCTGCTACTGCCGCTGCTGCTGGGGCTTGCAGCGCTGACAGAAACTGTGGGGCACACCTGCGACCTACCCGCCCCCCGGGGAGGAGGCAGCGTTCGGCTTGGGACTGGCGAACGGGCAGAAGATGGCCCTGATCGCAGGCTAGGCCTAGGGACCCTACCCACACGATTTCGTGCACAGGGCCTCTAGTAGGTTATAAGAACCCTCCGGGTCACCCACTGGCTTTACCCTTATTCTCCATTGCTCAGTTTTCTAAAGCAATTCCCTATCCACAGGGCATCTAGGGTTAGTCAATATTTGTTTTTTTTTTTACCCCAAATATTTTAGGGTGTGTTCTAAAGAAGTACTTCTTGTGATTGTCATACCCAGAAATATCCCAAGGACATACTCTGTGCCTTCCTTTTCTTTGCAGATGCTGAACTGAAGAATAGAAATTTGGAGCAGCCTTGCAATGTCAATTGAAAAGCAAGGAGTAATTGATATTACTTTCTGTGGCATTGAGTTACTTTCAAAATAGCTTTATAAAAATTTAGGTTGCTTACCAACACATTAACTTCTCTCTGCCATCAGCACACTGAACAGCCACTAGTTTCAGAAATAGACTATGAATAAATGTAATGCATTTAAATGGTGTGTACTGAATTTTTAAAGCATCAGATACTATCTGTGGTTTGGAATCAAGGCAGTCTGCAGTCCTTTTATCCAATTATATATATCCATCTAGCCTTATGCTCAAGATTGCATGTTATCCCCTTAGCAGTATTGTGAAAAATATCCTTTTATACAGGGTGAGTAGACATAAAATAATAGAGACCAGACCACTGGCTATGCAACTAAATAAAATTGTTGCAAATCTAATAGGCCCTTATCCAACTAGGCTGTATCTTGGGAGATAAGCATCAGATAATCTGCATAGGCTAATGTAACTCATCTGGAATACAAAGAAAAAATTGGAACCAATAGCAACACTTTTATTAGATACCTGGAAGTCCTTTGATGCAATTGAACGGGCTACTTGTATTATGGGCTAGGTAAATTTGACTTTGGGGACAAATATAACAGCACATTTTACTTTCAACCCATTTATATGGTTCAAATAAATGGTTTATAGTCTCTCTATCCTTGCCTTATTGCTGCATTGTGGAGGGAAGAAAGGATGGTGCCCATGACTGATGGAACTCTTCAGGCTGTCCCATGGGTATCTGAAGGGTATTCAGATGAAAGTTCATAAGTTAACTGATATTTGCTGATAATCTACTTTTTGTTCCAAAAGCCCTAACAACATCTGTCCTGAAAACATTAAAAGTAATATCATAATTTGAAGTGGCTTCAGGCTGCAAAGTCATTGGGTGTGAATCAGAAATACTGTTTTTACAAGTGGATGTTTTCATATTTTTCTACCCAGTAGAGGAATTGCTAGATCATATGGTAGTTATATTTTTAATTTTTAAAGGAACTTTTATACTGTTTTCCATAGTGGCTGTATCAATTTACATTTTTATACCTGAAATTTATGTTATTAACCAGTTACTTCAATAAATTAAAAAAAGAAATACTATCTTGATAGAATAGTTTCTATTCATATTATTGTATGACATTTAAAATAAAGAAGAATTGATTTGGGATTCTCACTAGGAAATACTTAAACAATAGAGTAAAAAAAAAAAAAGTAAAATTAACCTGTAAGGTTTTTAAGAAATAGGTTTCATTAAATCTAGGGAGAAAGAAAGCCTAGAGTGTATACTTCTTTATTTATTTATTTTTTAAAACCTTTACTGTTGAAAGTATTACATATGCCTTCTGTTTCCTCCATGTGCCCTTTCTAGCCCACCTCCGCCCCCCGCACCAGATCTTTACCATCCCATTGTCTGTGTCCATGCTTTATGCATATAAGTTCACTGGTTGATTTCCCCCCACCTACCCACTCACACCTCGTCACCCTCCCTCCTTCCCCCACCTTCCCTCTGAGACTAGAGTATATACCTCCTTAAAATTTAATTAGCTCAATCAAATATTAACTCCATACCTTTCTGTAACTTTTCATAAATGAAGTAATTTCCTCAATTATGTGAGACCATACAGTCATGTTGAAATTGTGCGAAAGCACATGCTACCTTAGGAAAAGGACTATTTTCCTCACTGGAAGCTATTTGATGGAATACGTCATGACTCAATTAAGCTTGCTATGGCTTGTCAAAAGGAATTTTCTGCTGTATATTGCTGTGGAAGAGCCCATTATTCACAAATAACTATTCAACCTAGACTCAACAAAGACTAAAAATGTATAGCCTATTGAAAAATAAGAAACAGGACTATAGCACACAGCTATTCCCTAGTTCTTAAAAATAAGTAGGAGTAAAAGTACACATATTAACAAGAATGAGTAAATTTAAGAGGGATTAGCATTGGTGACAGGAGAAAAGAGGGACTGGGCTTATTCCAGTTTATAATTAAGTTATAGAGAGATTCCTCATTTACTCACCTAAACAAGATGTTAACAACTTTCCAAAATGGTAAACCTTTCTCCCCTTCTTATTTCACAGCAGTACACTGGCTTGAGGGGTAGAAGAATTGAGAGGACCGAAGAATTTGTGCTCACTCATGATTTGTTAGTGGGAAGGATTACTGTCTGTTTGTAGCTCAGAGCTGGCAACTCTTAAGAAAAGGAAAGTTGGGGATGTGGTAGTGGCAAGTAGCATGATGCTACTGGAAATTGTTTTGGGTGATGTGTGATATTTTTAGCCATGAATAGCCAACATAACAAGCTATACCACATTTCCACATTGATAGACATCCGTCTTGACTTAATCATAAAAAATTTATGTGTAAGTCTTAAATTATAACAAGTGTGTTTAATACAACAGAATACACAAACTACCTATGCTCTTTAGTAAAAAATATTTCTTTTTTTCATATATTCTGGTACAGATAATCTCTGTTACATTTTCCTTATGAAGCTATAGCTATGCCCATAGATCAGCCGTGGGCAAACTACGGGCTGCGGGCTGGATCCGGCCCGTTTGAAATGAATAAAACTAAAAAACAAAAAGAGACCGTGCCCTTTTATGTAATGATGTTTACTTTGAATTTATATTAGTTCACACAAACACTCCATCCATGCTTTTGTTCCGGCCCTCCGGTCCAGTTTAAGAACCCATTGTGGCCCTCGAGTCAAAAAGTTTGCCCACCCCTGCCATAGATGCATTATGTTTAGCTATCTAGCTAACCTGACCACATAGAGTTAACTCAGCAGGCTTCTTTTCCATCCCACAGTATTGAGTTGGCTGAAGCAATTTGATAGCTTCAGAAGAGGTGTTTTTTGTTTTTTTTTAACCAAGAGAGTGGTTCTGAAGAGGTTTAAGTGGGATCTAGAATATCACTCTGGGGTAGGGTCTGGAATGAGTCAGTCAAACATGCTTCAGAAGTGAAGGACACTATGATAGGCCTGGAGGGTTTAGTATACACAGGAAGCACATTACAACTCCCAACAAGGTTTATGTGTTCATCTAAACTGGTCACACTATATTCACTGAGGATTTCAGTGTCTAGCTCATATCTTCTCCATTGCAACTCCTGCCACAGGATGAATTGAACATCTCTATGAAAAACTTGTCCAATATCCTGCCTTCCTGATTCCTCCTCAGTGGCTCTTGTCTCCATTGTCTTCAGCAACTCACACTCCTAGGTATTCCTTAGAACTTGGGATTGTCTGGAGCCACACTTTCAATTGACCTTCCTACATGTTGCAAATTTTTTTATCTGCCCTGTCCAGTATGGTAGCCATTGCAAGTCTATTGAGCACTTGAAATGCCGCCAGTATGATAGAGGAAAATAATTGTAATTTTAATTATTTTTAATATAAATAGCCATATGTCGCTAGTAACCTCCATACTGGATAGCACAGATCTAGAATTTCTCCACTTAGGAAAATTTAATCTCAGTACCTTCTGTTCTTCCATCTCTCTTATTCTCATTAAAAACTGCAATCCAATTTTCTTGCCACCTGTTGTTTTTAAACCTTCATTCCCTAAGACTATAGTTTCCTCCCCTGGTCTTCTTCCCTTATTGATTCTGGATGCTATGGTTGATTCCCTAAACTATTTTCTCACAGTACTTTCATCTCCTTCATGCTTTTATACTCCACTGCATCTGATATTTAAACTTTCATCTCTAGATCGGTCCAATAGTTCATGTTTCTAGTGACATATCTAGATAGTTGAGCATTGTTTAGAAAAGAAAATCATAGAGCAGTACAGATTGATGGCACTGTAAATTTACACACCTGTGCAGATTGATTTCACTACAAATTCATGTTCACCTGCCTCCTGTGACTTTTACACTGCTCAGTAACTTTGGCTCTTCTTTGGCCAGCTTCCTTTTCCATTCTCAGTGGATTGTCCAAACTTCCACTATTCTCTGTAATTCTCTTATATAAACACTCTCCTCTTTTCTCTCAGAAGATACCCCTGCCTCCTAGTTTCTTCTGAAAATTGCGGTCATCAGAGTGAGTGTCCGTAATCATTCCTGTTGCATACACCTTATATTTGGAAGCACCACCATCTATCTGACTCCACAAGTTAGAAAACAGGAAGTCGTGTGTAGTTTTTATGTATCTCTTTCTCTCACTTCTAAATAATAACCAAATCTTACCTTTTATATTGTTCTCTTATTGTTTACTACTATTGTCATTGCCTTAGTTAAGACCATCTGGCCTATTAAATTTTCTTCCCAATTCATCTTCCCACCTGCTACCTCACACCTCACAGTCCACACTGCCTGTTGCTGCAGAAGGGCTCATCCCACAACAAAATCCTAATATGTCATTACCTGCTCAGAATTCTTTAATGGTTCCCTGTTGCGTACAGGATGAAATCTGAACCCTTAGAACCCTTAGCATTTCATATTAGGTTCTCTAACTTTGAGATTTGTATCTCTCTTGCACACTCTTATTCTCTTACACACACACACACACACACACACACACACCTGCATCCTCTTTAACTTAATAAACCAGTAGTGAAGCCCTGCTGAGATCAGGTTCCAGACAGAATCTGGGACAGATTGAGTTGTGTGGCTCTAGGACAGGGGAAATATTCCCCTTGCACACCTGACGAGTACAAAACCCTCCCTTCATCTGGCCAAATCTTGGTCTGTTTGGGCCTTATAAACTCTGTTGGCTTCACCCTGATGAATCCTTGAGATACCTACCCCACCAAAAAGGTGTGCAAACAACCAGAAGGCGGCCTAGGGTATTTGCTGAGTGGCAGACCCAGCACTGGCACTGAATTTGAACCTATATCAATCTAGTGAACACCACTGGCCTCCCCTGGTGACGCACTGAAAACCTACTTCATTCAACTTGAGAACTGCCAGAGGCTCTTTCAGAGACTGAGCCTAACAAGCATCTGGCAGGCAGAGGCCATGTTGGGGTGTCTTGGGGCTTTTTCTGACTACCCCCTGGGCCTGGTGCTGGTAAAAGCTGGCCTTGGTATGCAATTTGGTCCTTCCCTCACGCATCCAGGTCCAGGAGAGGCTGCCACAAACTGTGGATGGTTTTGTAGCTCCAAACAGGTTGGGTCTGACATTGCCCTACAGCAGAGTCTTTACCAAGAGGCACCAAAACCAACATGCCCAGGAGCCAGCTTCAGACAACATCAGAGTAGGATCCAATTACCTTCACAAGCAGCATATCTAAAGGAAGATCTTAACAGGCACAAAACCCCGCTGAGGCAAATTTCCGCTTAGTGTGGTCAGCACCTATGGAATAGCTCGTACATTGTGGTCAGGGTTGAGCCTTACAGTTAGCCAGCCTGAGGGTCGACCCCACACATGAACGTGCCAAGAGCAATCAAGACTCACTTGCAACAGGAGAGCCCATATAACCCACACAAGGGACATTCCTGATGCACCCAGCTCAGGTAATCAAAGAGAATGCATCACTGCTTCCCATAGGACACCTGCTACCAAGGCCACCCTACCAAGACTGGGATTCATAGCAGATATAATTAATACATAGAAACACACACAAAGAGGCAACCAAAATGGGGAGACAGAGGAAAATTCCCCAATGAAAGAACAGGAGAAATCTCCAGAAAAAGAGCTAAATGAAACAGAGGCAAACAATTTATCAGATAGTTTTAAAAAATGGTTATAAGGATGCTCAAGGAACTTAGTGAGAACTACAACAGTATGAAAAGGACATAGAAACCACGAAAAAGAACGTTCAGAAATAGAGAATACAATATCTGAAATGAAGAATAAACTAGAAGGAATAAACAGTAAGTTGGATGAAACAAAGGATTGAATCAGTGATTAGGAAGACAAGGTAGCAGAAAACACCCAATCAGAGCAGTAGAAAGAAAAATGTATTTAAAAAAATGAGGCCAGGGCTGATGTGGCTCAGTTGGAGCATTCTCCCATACACTAAAAGGTTGTAGGTTCTACTTCCAGTCAAGGCACATATCTAAGTTGTGGGTTTGATCCCAATGGGGCATGTATGGGAGGCCCCTGATCAATGTTTCTCTCTCTCTCTCTCTCTCTCTCTCTCTCTCTGTCTCTCTCTCTCTCTTTCTCTCTCTCCCTTCCTCTTTCTCTCTAAAAAAAGGTAGTTTAAGGGACCTTTGGGAAAACATGAAGAAAACATCTACATCATAGGGTTATCATAAGGAGAAGAGGGAGAAAAAGAGATTGAGAACCTATTTGAAGAAATAATGACTGAAAATTTCTGTAACCTGGTGGAAGGAAAAAGAAACACAAGTCCAAGAAGTGCAGAGTCCCAAACAAGAGGAACCCAAAGAGGCCCACACCAAGATACATCATAATTAAAATGACAAAGATTAAAGAGAAAGAGAATCTTAAAAGCAGCAAGAGAAAGACAGTTAATTACCTACAAGGGAGCTTCCATAAGACCATCAGCTGATTTCTCAACAGAAAGATTTCAGGCCAGAAGGGATTGACATGAAATATTTAAAGTGATGAAAAGCAAGGACCTACAACCAAGACTACTTTATCCAGCAAGGCTATCATTTAAATTTGAAGGAGAAATAAAGAGCTTCTCAGACAAGAAAAAGATAAAGGAATTTGTTACCATCAACCAACCCAGTACTACAAGAAAATGTTAAAGGATCTTTTAGAAGTAAGAAGAAGGAGGAGGAGGAGCAGCAGGAGAAGGAGGAAAAGGAAAGGAACATAGTTAAAAGTAAAATGGCAATCAATACCTACCTATCAATTATCACATTAAATGTAAATAGCTTCAATGTTCCAATCAAAAGACATAAGGTAGCTGAATGAATAAGAAAATAAGACCCACATATATACTATCTGCAAGAGACCCACCTCAGAACAATAGATACACACAAACTAAAAAGTAAATGGATGGAAAAAGATATTTCATGCAAATGGAGAGGAAATGGAAAGGGGGGGGAAGCTGGGGTCGTATTACATATATCTGACAAAATAGACTTTAAAAGAAAAGCTATGGTAAGAGAAAAAGAAGGACACTACATAATGATAAAGGGAGCAATCCAGTAAGAAGATATAACTCTTGTAAACACTTATGTACCCAATATAGGAGCACCAACATATGTAAAGCAAATCTTGATGGTCATAAAAGGAGAGATTGACAGTAATACAGTCACACTAGGCTATTTTCACACTCCATTGACATCAATGGATAGATCTTCCAGACAGAAATCAACAAGGAAACAGCAGTTTTAAATGACACACTAGGTCAGATGGATTTCATTGAAATATTCAAAGTATCTCGCCTCAAAGCAGCAGAATATGCATTCTTTTCACGTGCACATAGAACATTCTCAAAGATAGACCATATGTTAGGATATTAAACAAGTCTCAGTAAATTTAAAAAGATTGAAATTATATCAGTATCTTCTCTGACCATAATGGTATGAAACTAGAAATCAACCACAAGAAAACAAAACAAAATATACAAAGACATGGAGGCTAAATAACATGTTACTAAACAATTAATGGATTAACAATGAGATTAAGGAAGAAATAAAAAGATACCTTGAAACAAATGAAAATGAGAACAGAGTTCAAAATCTATGGTACACAGCAAAAGCAGTCCTAAGAAGGAAATTCTTAGTGTTATTAGGCCTATCTCAAGAAACAAGAAAAATCTCAAATAAATAATCTAATTTTATACTTAAAAGAACTAGAAAACAAAACAACAAATCCCAAAGCGAGTAGAAGAAAGAAAATACTAAAGACCAGAGCATAAATAAATGAAATAGAGTCTTAAAAACACAATAAAAAAGATTAATGAAACCAAGAGCTTGTTCTTTGAAAAGATAAACAAGATTGAACAACCTTCAGCTGAGTTATCAGAGAAAAGGGGGTGGGGGAGGAAAAGAGAGAGAGAACCCAAATAAATAAAATCAGAGATGAAAAAGGAGAAGTAACAACTGGCACCAAAGTTATATGAGAACTTTAAGAAAGTATTATGAACACCTATGCCAACAAATTGGACAATCTGAAAGAAATGGATACGTTTCTAGAAACATACAATCTTCCAAAGCTGATCAGGATAATCATAAAATCTGAAAGGACAGATCACAAGTAGTGAAATTGAAGCAGTAATAAAAAAAAAACTCCAACAAAAAGTCATGTACCAGAAGGCTTCACAGGTGAATTTTACCAAACATTCAAAGAAGAGCTAATACCTATCATTCTCAAACTATTTTAAAAATTTTAAGAGGAGGGAAGACTCCAAAACTCATTTCTTAAGGCCAACATTATCCTAATTTCAAAACCAGGTAAAGACACTATAAAGAAGGAAAATTATAGGCCAATATCCCTGATGAACATAGATCTTAAAATCCTCAACAAAATATTAGCAAACCTGATTCAGCAGTACATTAAAAAGATCAGACACATACTCAAGTGGAATTTATACTTGGGATGCAAGGTTGGTACAATATCCTCAAGTCAATAAACATGATACACCACATAAACAAATACAATATATAAATCCATGATCATATCTATAGGTGTGGAAAAAGCATTTGATAAAATCCAGCACCCATTTATGATGAAAACTCTCAGCAAAGTAGGAAGAAAGGAAGCATACCTCAACATAATAAAGGCCATTTATGAAAACCCTGCAGGCAAGATCATACTCAGTGATTAAAACCACTTGCCTTAACGTTGGGAACAAGACAGGGTGTCCACTTTCACTACTCTTATTCAACATAGTACTAGAAGTTCTAGCCACAGCATTCAGACAACAAGAAGGTATAAAAGGTATTCTAGTTGGAAAAAAAAAGAAGTAAAACTGTCATTTTTTGCAGATGACATGATACTATACTAGTATAAAGAGAACCCTATGGATTCCACTAAAAAAACTACTGATAAATGAATTCAGTAAAGTAGTAGGATGAAAAATAAATATTCAGAAATCAGTTTTATTTTTATACACCAATACTCAACTATCAGAAAGGGAAACTAAGTAAACAATACCTTTTACAATTGCATCAAAATATTTTTAAAAACTAGGAATAAATTTAATCAAAGATGTAAGAGACCTGTACTTGGAAATTTATAAGACACCAAAGAAAGCAATTGAAGAAGATACAAATAAGTAGAAGTCTATATCATATTCATGGATAGGAAGAATTAACATTATTAAAATGTTCATACTACCCAAAGCAATCTATATATTCAGTGCAATTCTTATCAAGATACCAATGGCATAGAACTAGAACAAATATACCAAAAATTTGTATGGAACCACAGAAGACACCAAATAGCTACACCAATCTTGAGAAAGACCAAAGTTGAAGGAATCATGCTACTTAATATCAAATTATACTGGTAGTACAAGGTCACAGTAATTAAAAGAGCATGGTACTGGCATAAACATAGACATATAGATCAATGGAACAGAATAGACAGCCCAGAAATAAACCCATACCTTTATGGTCAATTAATATTTGACAAAGGAGACAAAACATACAATGGATAGTCTATTCAATAAATGGTGTTGGGAAAACTGGACAGATACATGCAAAAAATGAAAATACATGTATACAAGAATAAACTAAAATGGATTAAAAATTTAAATGTTAGACTTGAAATTATAAAAATCTTAGAAGAAAACATAGGCAGTACAATCTTGGACATTTTTCATAACAATATATCTTCTGATATATCTTTTCTGGAAAGGACAACAAAAGAAAAAATAAACAAATGGGATTATATCAAACTAAAATGTTCTTGCACTGCAAAGGAAACCATCAACAAAATAAAAAGACAACCCACTGAATGGGAGAACATATTTGCCAATGATACATCTTAAAGGGGTTAATTTCCAAACTTTATAAAGAACTTCTACATCTCAACACCAAAAAAACCCCCAAACAATAAAATTAAAATATGGGGGAAGGACCTGAATAGACACTTCTCCAAAGAGGACATTCAGGTGTCCAATAGACATATGAAAAGATGCTCAAGGTCACTAATTATAAGAGAAATGAAAATTAAAAGTACAGTGAGATAACACTTGTTTGTTGATTCCTTGATGATAGCCTGTCAGAATGGCTATCATCAAGAAATTAACAGACAACAAGTGTTGTCGAGGATGTGGAGGGAACACATTTTGGTGCAGCCACCATGGAAAGCAGTATGAAGTTACCTCAAAAAATTAAAGATGGCCCAGCCAGTGTGGCTCAGTGGTTGAGCATCGACCCAGGAACCAAGTGGTCACTGGTTTAATTCCCAGTCAGGGCACATGCCCGAGTTGCGGGCTCAATCCCCTGTGAGGGAGTGCAGCCAATTGATGTTTCTCTATCATTAATATTTCTATCTCTCTATCCCTCTCCCTTCCTCTCTCTTTAAAAAATCAACCAAAACATTTAAAAAATTAAAAATGGAACTTCCTTATGTCCGAGTGATTCCTAAAAACTAATTAGAAAGAATGTATTTACCCCTATGTTCATAGTAGTGTTATTTACAATAGTCAAGATTTGGAAGCAACCCAAGTGCCCATCAGTAGATGAGAAGATAAAAAAGCTGTGATCCATTTACACAATGGAGTACTACTTGGCCGAAAAGAGATAGAAATCTTACTATTTGCGACAGCATCGAGGGACCTGGAGAGTATTATACTAAGTGAAATTAGCCAGATAGAGAAAGGTAAGTACCATATGACTTCACTTATATGTGGAATCTAATGAACAAAATAAACTAACAAACAAAGTGGAGATAGACTCATAGATACAGACAATAGACTGAGAGCTGTAACAGGGTTGGGGTTTGGGGCTAGGTGAGAAGGGTTAATGGATTAAGCAAAGGAAAAAAAAAGACTCATGGACACTCTCAACAGTATGGTAATTACCAGATGGGGAGGGGTATGAGGAGAGGTAAAAATGGGAAAAGTGGGGGGGGGGGTGGGGAATAGTAATGGAAAGAGATTTGACTTATGGTGGTGAACACACAATACAATATACAAATGATATATTATAGAACTGTTTACCTGAAACCTAATTTCATTAACTAATGCCACCCCAATAAATTCAATAACAAAAAAAGAGAAATTAAAAAACAAAGTGTCCCAAACTTATTGTTTGGGATACTGTTTAAGTAACGGGCCACATTTTTCACTCTATAATTAGCTAGAGTTCTACTAGAAATCTGATGTTATTTTTTATCTAATTGTTCTAGATATTTAAAAGTATAGTCTTATTGTTACTTACCCCTATGTGAAAAAGGTATTCTGTACTGCTTAGTTTTTCCATAGAAATTTGAAATAAAAGTGAAACTATTTTTAAAAGCTTGTGCATTGGACTGAGAGTTGTAAATTAATAGAGAATCCACTATATTATGGGCATGCTTAGTCATGCATATAGTGTGGGAAAATTTCAAAATGAAATAGATTCAATAATAAGGTTGGAATGCCAATGGATAAATTCGTAATTGTCTTCTGGAGGATACTTCAGACCCACAAGGAATATCAAGGGCAGAACAGCAGACAAGAATGTCTTAAAATAGAAAAAGAAATTGTACTTCAGCACATCAAGGACAGTCAAAAACAGATTATTAAAGCAGACTTGCAGAAACTATAAAAAAATCTTATTCTATATAAACTTATCAGTTACTCCAGAGTTTTTTTTTCTCTTTTTGAAATGTGAAAAATAATATGACTCAGAAATACTTGTACCTTTAACTTGATCTATGACATTAAATAAGTCTTGGACTTTCTAAACCTTGGTTGCCTAATTTTTTAAGTAAAAGGTAAGAAAATTGAGTATATTTTGAGACATTACTCTATTTCAGGCATTGTTTTAAGAATTTATATATTTGTTATTTTATGTACTCCAATCTTTTTTTTTCTAAAAGTGCTCTAACTTTAACTGAGATTCAGGTAAAGGGCTAACTCTGTTTACAAAAGTCAAGAAGGAAAATGGACAGTAGTGGAGAACCAAAGCAGACCTAAGGGGAGTTGATAAATAGAAGAGTAAGTCTGAGTAGGCAATGGGGCTGATTAGGGAGAAGCAGACAGAAGGGCCTGGTTGGAGAGGACAGCTGCCCAATTTAGTTAACGTTCTTGGCAATTAACATTCATTTTGCTAAACTGGCATTCCTATGAAGCCAACATGCCAGCAAGCCTGGTTGCTTCTGTTTATTTTTTGCAGAAAACCAGTCGTTGTTTTCAAGCATGCAGTTTTTCACTCTTATGTACCTCACACTTTGGTAATATAGGTCCCCCTTATTAAAAGCAAACAGTCTCTGAGGCCTTAGTGTTTTATCAAGTATTTAAAATAGAATGGGATGTTAAGTTCTGTATGTGGATAGTTTTATATAAGTCTAAAGCCCACAAAACCTTGTAAGGTTTTTAAAAGTTGAAATTAACAGCATTAATTTGACAGCTCAGATGATACTGTCCTGTTGAAACTCTAGCACCACTTGAAATCCAAGCATGGTACTTAATGTATAGGGCTTTGAAGTTCAGCCTGTCTCAGCTACCATGCATCATATAATCTCTCACTTCTTTCACCAGTTTTCTCTCTTTGGACTGTAGAAGAAAAACCCTTCATTTTTGTGGTGTCCTATTTTGTCTCCAACTTTTCATGAGTACAGAATTTATATATTAAGAACACTTTTGGGGTTTTTAAATTATTATGTAACAGATATTAAAATAGTACTGCTTGATTTAACTAGATGATAACAGAAACATCTTTAGGACTGTAATATTATTGTAATCATCTAGATGATGCAGAGTATGCCTACATTTTACTTTTTAAATTTAGAATAGCTTTAAATGGAATGTAAAATTACCCAAATTCTTATAGGGAGCTCAGTTACTTGAGAATTATCTGAGAACCATCAACTCCATGAGCTTCCGTCTGAGAAACATTTCTCTGGTCTTTATGCACACTCCTGAATAGGAAAATGTGGAGTCTACTCTGACAAGTATGTCTCAGAGGGTTTGCCAGGAGAAAGAAAGCACAGGAAAATCATAATTTGAATAAAAGAAAAAACACATTTTGTACACAGCCTTTCCTTACAAAAGTTTCTTTCCAAGCCAGGGACATTTTTTTCTTGCTAATGGAAAAGGTGGTCATGTAATTTATTGTCCAACCGGATATGTTTGAGAGTGGAAGGGCAAGCTATTAATAATGGACAACCAGCCCTAACTGGTTTGGCTCAGTGGATAGAGCGTCGGCCTGTGGACTGAAGGGTCCCAGGTTCGATTCCAGTCAAGGGTATGTTCCTTGGTTGCGGGCGCATCCCCAGTAGGGGGTGTGCAGGAGGCAGCTGATCGATGTTTCTCTCTCATCGATGTTTCTAAATCTCTATCCCTCTCCCTTCCTCTCTGTAAAAAAAAATCAATAAAATATATTAAAAAAATAATGGACAACCAGTGTAACTAGGACTATCATGGGCACACAGATCACGTGGTCTTCCCAAATGAGCATGGGGCAAGGTGAGGGTGGGCACTCATTCGTTTGAATAGATCAATATCTCTTGTGCTTCATGAGAAGGGCTGGTGTCCTCCCTGCACACTTTCCTTCAGCCCCCTTTCAGCAGAAATAAGATGCTCCCCCATCTGAGCACAAATAAAAGTCCCTAATTACAAAATGACTTCTTTTCCACTTCTCTGCCTGAAATCTAAAGCATGAGGATCTCCTTTTAATCAACAGCTCAGATGCGGCACTCCGAGCACTCGCTAATGACTTTCCTCTGATGTTATTTTTTTAAGGAGCTTTGACAAGATCCCAGCTGAGATCATTGATAGTCAAGATGAATAGTCTAAGCTAGGGCAGTGGCTTTCAAACTTTTGTAAAACGATGTGAATCACATTTGCCAAATGACACACACATGCAAACCCATAGACATACAAAATTTCTACTCCACAATATCCTTAAACTTAAGATGTACCTGCCCATATAAAATTTTTTTAAAAAATGGTGTGACTCGTTCAGTTGAATTCATGACCCACTAATGGTTTGTGGTTTGCAGTTTGAGAACACTACTAACCAGCCATTCCCTTCTGTATGAAGTTAAGTAAAAGGGTACATAACTGTACTATGTTAATTGATTTCCATGTGTCCTTACAGAACTTCAATTTACTCTTTTGTTCTTGGTTTAACTAAGAGTCACTTTCAAAACATAAAAAAACCCCTTCTATAAGACATGGTGCATTATGTCATCCAAAGTTCTTCCCATATAAGGACCCTTATTATGAATTTCTGTTAGATTTCAATGAATATTTTTAGGTTAGGAAACCTATGTAAATTAAGATTTTTTTTCTCATTTTGCTTGGGTGGTAACATAGCTAAATACTACCATCAGTTGCAGCAGATATTTTTATCTCCCTTCACATACTCCATTCTCCACATGGCTTTTATTCTCCCTTTATCCTCCTTTTTTGATAAAATGATCATTATTGTGGAAGATGTACTGGCTAAGGGAATATGTACCAGAGTTAAACAGCTGAGTTTGTGATGTCAGGCAAATTACTTAACCTCTTTGTATCTTAATTTTCTCACCAGTAAAATTAGGATAATAATATCTATATAATGTAAGTTTTTGTTATAGCTAAATGAGATAATACTTTTAAATTCTTAGAATATTGCTTAGCCTATAGTAAGGGGAAAATGATGAAGCAATTACCAGTGCCATCTTTAGAAGCAAATATACAATTAGTTAAGGATTCCTTATTTCCCAGTGTTACAGAATCAGGCAAGTCCCATAAGCACCTGAGTGAGCATATGTGTCCCTGCATCTCATTTTATAAATGTCCCTTTGTCAAATGAATTAGCAGATGAATGTTTTGTCTTGGAATCTTGAGGCTGGGTAATTCCACCCTACCTCTTACTTACTCCTTCATGATATTTATGTCTGAGTTTATTTTCCCATCAGTATGCAAGAAGCTTGAGGGTCAGGGACTGTCTTATTAATTTTTGGATTCCCCTGGCACTTCATTCAGTGTTTTCCTATAGTAGGCATTTCATAAATCTTTAATAAAATTAATTAATTAAACAGGTTCCTTTCAATGTCAATAAAGCAAAAACAATCTCAGTAAAAAGGAGTGAAAATCCCCACAGAGTTTGATGAAAGCACAGAGAATTTGATATTCAGAACATTAGCTGAGGCCATGAGACCAAAGGAGAACGCTCAACTTTCCTATCAGCCATGTTTATGAATATGGGCTTTGTTAGTACATCTGGATATAAAATCCTTACTTCATCACTTCATAGTTATGCAAACTTGGGCAAGTTATATAATTCCTTTAAATGTCAGATCCTTTACCTCTACACTAAGGACCGTTAAAAGATCATGAATTTAAAGTGCTGAGCACAATGTCTTATATATAGAAAACAGATGTATTAAGTTTTCTTTTACTGTGTCACAAATTATTGCAAACTTAGCAGCTTAAAAAAACAAAAATCTATTATCACAGTTTTCATAAGTCAAGAGTTAAGCATATTTTCATTGGGCCCTCTGTATATGGTTTCAAATGGCTAAAATGAAGGTATAAGCCATGTCTAGAGATTTGACTAGGGGGAGATGTATCTCTAAGCTCCCTTAGTTTATTGGTGTAATTTTTATGCTAGCTGTTGGCTCAAACCACTCTCAGCAGCTAGAAGTCACTGATAGATTCTTGCCACATGGCCCCCTCCACAGGCCCTCTCACTCTATGAATTTTTAAAAAATAATTCTTTATTGTTGAAAGTATTACATATGTCACCTCCCCCCCCACCCCCATTGACCTCCTCCAGTCCTCCCTGCACCCTCCCCCACCCAGGGCCTTCAGCACCCTATTGTCTGTGTCCATGGGTTATGCATCTATGCATACAAGCTCTTTGGATGATTACTCTCACCCACCCGCCCTCCTCCGCCTTCCCTCTGAGATTCTGCACTCTGTTCCATGCTTCCATGTCTCTGGATCCACTCTGTTCATCAGTTTATTTTGTTACTTAAATTCCACACATGTCACTCTATGAATTTCTTAATCTCTTCCTTCAGGAAAGCTTCCCAGTCCCTGAAAGTACTCACTTGATTAGGTCAGACCCACCTAGCCTAATCTCCCTTCTGATGAACTCAGAGTCACTTATCAGTAAACCAATCATGGGAGGAATATTCCATCATAGTCTCAGTTTTGTCTCACACTCAAGAAGAGGAAACTATATAAAGGTGTGGGTCATAGGAGGTGGTAATCTTAGAATTCTGCCTAACACAAGAAGTAATTTCAGATCCTCTCTGAACAAGCATTTAAGTTTTGGGAAACAAGTGACTAAAAAGAGAGAATCACATTTGATTCCACCATTCCACACTCAGTGAGAGTTTATACTGTAGTGAGTATAAGCTGAGAGGCTTGTGGCTGATGTACTCTCACTGTAGGCCTTTGTTACTGTAAACATCTTGCCACTCTGAGTATGGTTCTACTATTTATATACACATATTAATTAGATAACATGGCCCTTAACTATTTAATCTAGGGTGCTAAATTGAAGAACCAGCATTTTTTTCTAAGATTGGAGGAAAAACTGGATATATTACATTTATTGGCAGCTTGTAGATCCCCAATATAGCAGTTTCCTAAGAGATTTTTAAAATTTTTTCAATATTTTATATGCTATTTACATTTAATACTCTGTTTCTAGACCCAAAATTTAATAAAGAAACTACCTTACTATATTATTTCTATTACAATTATTATCATCTAGGACACCTTGAGATAACCAGTGAGAGAAATATGATTGAAATGATAAAGAGTTACGAAGATATTGGTTCTCTCTCTTTTTAAAATCTGTACTGTACCAGGTTGTTTAGACAGAAAATTTGTTATAACTTTCAGTTGAGTTATAGTCAACATTGTAGGAAGTACAAAGTATGCAATTACCTTTATTATCAATAAATTTTCAATCCAGTTGTAAAGGTAAGATACAAATGTGCAGAGTTAAGTGTCTGTAGAAGGCAGTATATAATTATAAGCCAAATGAATAGAGAGTGTTAAATGATGGAGTTATAGTCTAGAGATGTCAAAGGTGGTTGTAGGAAGTAAGGACCACAGTTAAACTACAGAGATGGTCAGGGTGTCGCCAAATGGAGAAAATAGAAGGGGATATTCCAGGAGGTTGGGGTAACATGAGAAGATGGCACACAGTGAAATATATTGATGGCAGTCTAGCTGCAGTCCACAGTTCAACTAAATGAATGGGAAGAGATAAAGTAGAAAAAGTAGATATTATTTGAATCCTCAAATATGAATCCAAGGATTTTGGACTTAATTCAATAGGCAATGGCAATCCTTTGGCCTTTTTTCAGAAGAGGGATGCCACACAGAGTAATATTGAATAAATATTCTTAGATAAAAAGAATGAATATATACTAAAAGTATTATTTCAAGGAGAGTAATAATTGGGGGAAGGTTGAATTGGAGGAAAGAGAATATTGCTCTGGTCTATTTAACACTATGGATATGAGACATGGCCTATGGAGTAATAGGATCTGACTTAGGTCATATCATAGCAATGGTACTTCAAAAGGAAGTATAGGAGGAAAGGAATAATTAATAGGATTTGAAGACTAATTAGGTATGGGGAAGGAAGAAAGAAGAGAACTAAAGATGACTGGGTTTCCAACCTGGCTATTAAGAAATGATGGTAGTACTTTATAGTTTTCCTGCGTATAAAATAAGGTAATGAGAGTATTTAACTCATAGTGAGCATACATTTGTATTATTATTGTTATGTATATAAAATGTCTAGCACAGTGCTTGAATGCTTGTTGGTTTCTAGTAAAATAATTTTAAAATTGTTATGACCATATTCTTTAATTCACAATTCCCAAACCATTAAGCTCTGAAAATATATTTTTGATCAACTGACTTGAAATCTTTTAGTAGCATGACCTTTCCTGAACTGAGGAATTTTTTTTATTTTATTTACTGTGTAGATAACAATATGTTTTACTCCCTGAATATTAATATGTTTAGAGTAAGATAAGATATTTGCTTCAACTTCATGACCTCGATTTGTCTGTTTTCCTGACTCAACTCCTTAGCATCTTTGTAAATACATAGCCCTCATCTTGTTATGTAGCTCAACCAAAGGAACAAATTTGAGTACTGACTGAGATATTCCTAAGCATTTTTAAAAATACTTGGTATATGTAACACATTACTTTCCTAATGTTTGAAAATATCTAATTTCAAATCATATACAGCTTAAAAGTTTTAGATATAGGATCGTGAACCTGTACTATTGTTGATGCAAAAACTAAAATAGAACTACTTTAAGGGGACAAAGAGTTCGTTTTGGATATGTTGGGTCTGAGGGTGGATTCTCACATGCAAGTGAAACTATTTTTTGGGGCAATTGGAAATACCTGACTGCGAATTCAGGTAAGCAAATGAATATATATATATATATATTAGCTGTACCTGGCCACCCGTTGCTGTGGCTCAGTCTGGTTAAATGGAAAAGAAAGAAAAGAGAAAGCGCACGTTTCTAATATGTTTAATTTCACAATGCTTGTGGGTATACAATATTTTTTGTTGTTCCACTGTCTGTGCAGATATAGAGATTGTCTGGTTTGCCGACTCTAGAACATGCAACATATAATTGTCCATGTGAGAAGCAATCCGTGTCTAGATCTAAACTGCACAATTCTAAAGATTGGCCCTGAGCTTTGTTGATGGTGATTGCAAACGCCAATCCAATTGGGAATTGCAATCTCTTAAATTGAATTGGCATATCCGTTGGAATCATAGGAATGCGAGGAATGAGGACATCTTCACCCTTGAAAGGTCCTGTCAAGATTGTTGCTTCTACGACGTTGCTCATTAATTTTTTTACTGCAAGCCGCGTGCTGTTGCAAAGCTTTGGCTGGTTGATATTTCGCAACATGATAATTGGCACGCCTATTTTCAATTGCAGTACGTGCGGTGGCATCCCTGGCAGATGGAGTGAATTCAAAAATTCTGTTGGATAATTAACCACTTCATCTGCTTCCACAACAGTGTCGACGGACTTGTATGTGACTGCCTCGCTTTGAATGTTAGACTGAATAATATTGTTAAGTTCGTAGACGTCTTTGTTCTTGGCCGCAAGAATAGCTCGTTCACTCAGCCAATCGTGATTCTTATAATTGGTTTGAATATTGGGAAATACTTTTTCAACCAGTTCTTCTTTTGACGTCACTAAATTGCAGAAGTTATGAGGCAATGAAATTTGTCCTGAGGTCAGATCAACCGGCACCTTTCCGTTCCCAATTTCCAGCAGTTGATGTGAGAATATCTCAGCTGATCGATCATTTTGCAGCTGGACACGCATATTTGTAGTTAATTTTATCTACAATTTATAATTGTAAACAGAAACATTGAAATGGAATCGTAAAATATTTAGTATAGCATGTGTTGCTTTTACGTCCAACAGATGGCGCTGTTTTTCAAAAAAAGCATGTTTTTACCTGTCACAGGTGTGACATCTATATAATAGTAGGTATATAGGTATATAAAAACACGCACGTATTCGAATGCAACGTTGTGTCAAAATTTCAAAGCAATTGGTGAAGAACTTTCGGAGATTTAAGATTTCGAACAAACGAACATTTACATTTTTATTTATATAGATACTAGAAGCCTGGTGCACAAAAATTTGTGCACTGGCGGGGGGGGGGGGAGTCTCTCAGCCCAACCTGTGCCCTCTCACAGTCTGGAACCCCTCCGGAGATAACCACCTGCTGGCTTAGGCCCGCTCCCCTGGTGGCAGATGGCACGCCCGATCCCGCGGTGCCTACCCCTTCTCCCCCGGGCCGCACACAGAAGGCCTGGATCCCACGCTGGGGCAGGAAGGTGGCTGGGGATTGTGCTGCTGCCCGCCCTCCCCGCCCCCCTCCCACCCCGGGCCGCTCACGGCAGGCCCAGATCCCATGCTGGGACAGGCAGTGGCTCGGGATCTCCCTGCCGCCAGTCCCACTCACCCCGTCCTGAACACGGCAGGCCCGGATCCTGCGCTGGGACGGGCAGCGGCTGGGGATCGAGCTGCCGCTGGAGCAGGGCGGTGCAGCGGGATCTGCATGCAGTATGCAAATTTAACGGCCATCTTTGTTGGGTTAATTTGCATACTCTTCTGATTGGCTGACAAGTGTAGCAAAGGTACGGTCAATTAGCATCTTTGTCTTTTATTAGTGTAGATATGAAATTGTAAACCACTAGTAAGAATGGAATCTCCTGGAAAGACTTTGCGGAGAGGGAGAAAAGCAGTGAGGTGACTACTGAAGCGTGGGGTCTGCATGCCATGCTCAGATGAGAAACCCTAGCTGAGCTATCACAGCACCAATGCTTAGTCAGAGCTCAGTGATAGGAATAGTTTGAGATGGAAGCAGGATGGTTCCATAGTTGCCAGGGAAAGAACTAATTGTAAAGAGGAGCTATTGACCACCAGCGTCAAGTGCTATAAAGAGCTCACAGAAAAGCACAGTAACAACAGTGCTTGGATTTGGTAATTTTGAGGTTCAGAGATGGTGACTGTGTATGCTGAGCTGTTAACAGAGAAGTGAGAACAGAAGGCTTGAGGATTTAAGAGTGGAAGAGCAGTGGCCTATCTGGATTTTATTACCTTTTTTTTTTTTTAAAGAACAGTTTATTGATTTTTAGAGAGGGAGGGAAAAGAAAGACACATTGATATGAGAGCAGAACATCAATGGGCTGCCTCCTGCATGCCCCCCACTGGGGATCGAGCCTGCAACCTGGGCATGTATCCTTGACTGTGAATCCAACTGGCAACCCCTCCAACCAACTGATTTCAACCTGCCAGGGCTGGATTTTATTACCTTTTGATTATACGCATTACTAGTTGATTCAGGAACGCAAGATATAAAGAATCATAGAACTTCATAGCCAAATCTTATATATTCTATCCCTCTTGCTTTGCAGTTAAGGATGCTGATATACCCAAATTGGTTAAGATTCTGATAATGGTGAATTAGTGGTAGAGTTAAGACTACAACATGCACATTGAGTTTCCCAGTTTAATGCTGTTTCTGCATGTCATAGGTGTCGAAGCAAGAGATTCATCTAAGGGGACCCCCTCATACAGAAGCAAGTACTCCTCCACCAACCAGCTCAAGTATAAAAGAGCAATATATATTGCCTATATATATATTGTATGTGGGAATAAACATTATCGCCATTCTTTTTCCCCCTCAAAGTTGATAATTTAATTCTTGAATATGATAAAATACTTTCATTATCCTCTCACACAATTATTACTTTATGAGGAATTATAATCTTACACATTCATATATTATAACTTCCAGTGAACTCATTGAGCAGTTCCTTTGTATCAATATCCATGACAGAGGACCAGCCTCTCTGTCCATAGACTCTTTCAGTAATTTCATTTTTCTTAGGCTTAATCTCTGTAATTTGCAGAATCCAAGCAGCTTGAGAGGAGTGCCACAGGATAGTGAGCTCCTTAAAGGAAGGTATTTTATCTTACTTAGTTTTTATCTCTGGCACCCTAGAATGATGGAACGTAGTATGCATTCAATAAATGCTAGTTGAGTCTAGCCAGTGTGGCTCAGTGGTTGAGCATTAACCTATGAACCAGGGAGTCACAGTTAGATTTCCAGTCAGGTCACATGCCCAGGTTGCAGGCTCCATCTCCAGTGGGGGCGTGCAGGAGGCAGCCGATCAATGATTCTCTCTCATCATTGATGTTTCTATCTCTCTCTACCTCTTCTTTCCTCTCTGAAATCAATACAAATATATTTAAAAAATTAAAAAGTAAATGCTGGTTAAATAAATGAGGGAATGAGGGAGTGAGTGAATAAATGAGTGAAGGAAGGAAGGAATGCAATGTTCAATAAACCTCATCGCAGAACAGTGGTGAGAAAAGGTATTTGGCACAACCTTCACCTAGCTTGTGCCTGCTTTTCTGATTCAACTCCAGTAGAGATAGCCCTCAGCATGTTTGTAAATACAATAGTAGCTCTCCATCAAAGGAACAAACCCAAACTGTCTCTCAGAATTATTAACAGATTTTACTTCTGTGGGTGTCAATGACCTTTACTAAAGACTTGGGACTTAGAAAGGAGGTGACAGAGGAATGCATTGAGCCTGTCTCTCTAACATTCTTGTAATGTATTTTTTTGCCACTCTGTCTCCCTTTTGGCTGTTTGTTTTTTCTGAAATGCAGCCAAGAGGGCAAAAAGATGTACCAGAATGTCCAACCTTATGTGAAGGTCTCCGTCAAAAATGGCTTATCAATACTTAAGCAAATTCCCAAATGGAGAGCACAAATATGCCTTATTTCAAGAAATGGGCAAAGTACTAATCATATATTTCACTCTGCACTATAAGAATATTTTATTTCCTGAGTGTGATGTGTCTCTACTCATAGCATCTAATGTCACAAATTTCAAGTGCTGCCAGATCAAAATACCTCAAAGCCTAATGACTCCCAAGAGCCTCACCATAAGCTGCTATTGCTAAGCAAATGCCCGGGCTCTGCTCAGGGAGCCATGCATTATGCTGGCAGGCTGCCTCGCTGGTGAGTACCTTGGAACAAAAGCCTGTCAACAGTAGAACACTCTTTCTCCTTAAAGCCCTTTATTTGCTCCCAACCCCCTCCCCCATCTACATAAACCTGTATTTCTAAAACAGCAATTACAAAGTACCTAGTCATTTTGTCAGGATTTCTAGATAAATTAGCTTCAACAGCTACCCTCGTGGAAATGTGCCTCCTGCCTTCTCTGTCAGCCTTCCCTGAGAACATTCTGGCTTAATTCCTATCTTTAACAAGTGCGAGAAGACAGTCTTTTACATCTCCATGCGCAACATATTTACATATTCAGAACTCAGCTTGGCAAACCGGAGATAAGAGTACGTGGAATAAACATTATCTCCATTCTTTTCCCCCCTCAAAGTTGGGAGTTTAATTCTTGAATATGATAAGAGCTGAACATTGGTAAAAGGGAGATGACAACAGTGATGTGACAGCTGTCAAAGCTTGTGTTGATTGCCGAGGCCTCTGCCTGCCCTGGGCATCCCCAGGCTCTCAAAGGCTTGTCTGGTGTTTTGCTTCTTCCCCTTTCCTCCCCTGGACTGGCTTCTCTGGGCCTGGCAGGGGCAGAGGCAAGCATTCCACCGCTCACACTGCTGGGTTTAATAATTTAATATGCATGGTGGGTAGGAATTAAAATAAAGCAAAAATGTCACCGTTCTCTTTCAAAGATGAGAACCTGAGTAATGACTCTCAAGAGAAAAGATTGGTATCAAATAAGATTGGTATCAAATTCCGAGGCTGAGCTTAGTGGCTTTATGATTTATGTATAGGAATACATAATTTTTTTTTTGTTTTTTTGTTTTTTTTTTTACAAAGAGCAAGATGAGGTTTTAGTTGTATTTATGCCTTAAGCCATCAGCATACATGTGGTATGCCATGTACAGTTATTTAATACCATGCAGCAAGGGCATGGACTTGGACGGGTGTTTGGCCACGGGACCATTGCAGGAAGTCTCCAAAGAATCCCTTGGGATGGGAGCTGCCTCTATGTTGTGAGGAATACTCTAGACCACTCATTTTATCCCAGGGGCATGATTTCTTTAGCTGTCACCCCTGTCTCTCCCCCTTTTCTATTAAGGCTACAAAAAATGGTCTTTACCTCTAGAAAGTAGAAACATGACATAAGGATCACCAGCCCTTCACAATTCTTTGGCAATACAGATGTAGGTCTCTCTATCTCTGTCTCCAGGGTAGCATGCTGTTTTAGCAGTCAAGCTATTTGTGTATAAAAGATAAGAATTATAAATCGTCTAGTCCAACTTCACTAAGGAATAAGCATGAGTATGAGCACACAATGGGATTTTCTAACGGGCTACTAAGGGTTAGTTGTATTCTGTGTACCTGTCAACAGAGTTGGTTAAGTGAGAGCCATTTGATCCAAAGTCACAGTCATGGGATTGAGGATGCTACTCCCAAACACTGACCTATTGGCACATTGAATGTCTTAAACTGGAGGAATTTGAGGATCAGCAGGTGACCTCCCTCTTCTCCCACAAGCAGGTCATAAGACCCTGTCCTGTGTGAGAGAGGCCCTCCCTATACCCAAAGGAAAGGATCCTTTCTCTGGAGGGTCTCGGAGAAGAATCTAAAGGAGCGGGTGTTGCTGTTTCCTTCAGTTTGTATCCTTCGCTTATATCCTTTTATCCTATCACATTTCCCCACAACTTTCCACTCTTCCTCAAACCTACTCAAGGTTAATTATTTAAAACACTCAAGGTTAATTATTTCTTCAGGTCTTCATTTTCGTATGAAGGCTTCCATGTCATGTAAATACATTTGTTGAATTTCTCCTGCTATTCTTTGTCTGTTTAATTTGTGGGCCCAGCCAGGGACCCTAAGAGGGTTGAGGAAAAGTTTTCCTCCCCTACACGAGCCACTGCGCCATGTTGAATACAGGCTCTTCCAGGGTGATCCTCACTTTCCTATTGGCACATGAAGAAAAGTCCCGAAACTCCATGTGTGCAGAGCAATCTCTGTGTTCTGTTACTTGTACTTCCCATGACATGTATAGCCCCTTCAGTAGAGAGTAAGAGAGACAGGAGGTTCTCAGTCATGTTTAGCCTTATGCCTCATGAAGCTTAAGAAATCTTGTTTGAGATGTTAAGAAGAGATCAGCACAGACACTACATGCCATACTGCAGTTATAAATTTTAGGTTTGTGGTCCCTTCTTGAGTCCCACATTTAGAATCCCACACGATGCCTTTGTACATTCAGGAAGAAGAGATATGCCTTATGGGAAGCACACCATAAGTCTTTGAAAAGAGTCAGGTGCCTAGTAAGCCATTTGGCTTCTGAATAGTTGTTTTTCTCTTTTGTGTAATATAGATGCTAATTCTGCCTTAAAGGTTCCTGCATGGCCTACAAGTTGGAGACCTCCAGATAGGACGAAGCTTCCAGTCCACCACACTTTCTCTTGGCTGGGCCTCATTCACAGTGATCGTACTACACTGGATAATTGCTGGTTGCCACACACAGTGTCCAGATCCACGGCCTCTGTGCGCTATTCCTAATGTGTCCAGTCTAACAGCTACTCTCATTGGTGTTCTGAGGCCCAGCACCATATGGAGTATGTGTTCCAGGTTCTATAAGCTACAGCTTTAATTAGTGTTTTAAGTTATTTTCCTCAGTGTATATAAACTTGAAGTTTTTTCTCTCAGATTCAGAGGTAGGCTTATATGTTATTTAGCCCTGCACCAGCCCCTACTCAAGCCCAACATTACAGATCCCCCTTATACTGTGCACCTTCTTTTTCTTTCACTTATCATTAACATACCACATAATTCATTAGTTTTTATTGCTTCTTTCTCCACTATAATAGATGCTTTACTAGGGCAGGGATCTTCATCTGTTTTGTTCACTGATGTATCTCAAGCAAATAGAAGAGTTTCCAGCACTTAGCAATATTTGTTGAGAAAGATTAGAATATGTTATATTTTAGGAACCTGGAAAATGGTAAGTTATATAGTTCTTCAAGAGAACAGTTCACTCAGGAACTTTCTCCAGGCACTATAAAATGATCAGAGTGTCACATTGCATACCCAGCTTCTTCTTCTGTAGTCTGAGGCAAAAGGGAGTGTCACTCATTTTGGCTGGGTTCTGTGTGAGCTCTTCAATCCTGGAGTCTGCACCATCAACATTGTTGTCATCGCCTAGTCTTCAAGATGGCTCTTACGATTCTTGCCTCCTGGAATTCACACTCTTTTGTAGTTTTCTTCATGTTGAATCAGGATGGCCTGTGCAACCAAGTGGGATATTGTGGAAACGATTACCTGAGGCTAGGTCATAAAAGACACCGCAGCTTCAGGCTTTCTCTCTAGGATCATTTGCTCTTGGGGGAAGCCAGGTGTCATGTCATGAGGTCATTAAAATAATACTCTGGAGATTCACAGGGCAAGCAATGAGTCCTCCTGCCAACAGCCCTGTGAATAAACCAGCTTGGGAGTGCATCTTTCAGCCCCAGTCAAGCCTTCAGATGACTGTAGTCCTGGGCAACATTTTGTCTACACTGTCACGGAAGACCATGAAGTAGAACCATCCAGCTAAGCTGCTCCCAACTCCTGACCCATAGGAACTATGAGATAAAAAGGTTTTCATTGTTTTAAGCTGTTAAGTTTTGAAGTAATTTGTTACATAGCAGTAGTTAATGAATATAATAATCGCTGCATTTCTTGAATGCCTTTCATGTACAAGCAATGCTTTAATTCTCATACTAATCCTCTGAATTGGCAGCATTATTCTCATTAAATGATGAGAAAATGGAGGCCTAGAAAGGTCTTCTCACACATCTAGTGAGTGGAAGAGTTAGAAATTTATCACAGACTATTTTTAACCATTATGCTGTCCTGAGTAGTACAAGGCTCTTGCTGGTAGTGTCTGAACATGGTACCTGGGAAATTGGCAACCACAAACCACTTTCATTATGTTTCTTTTAAGGCACAAGGTGAGAGCATCTAGGTACTTTGAGTTTCAGGAATTGTCCAAAGCTTCCCATAGTCCCCTAAGATCAATACATAGGTTCTCAAAAATAACAGTCCTTATCTCATGCTAAGTTATTAATTAGCTAGTCAGCTAGCTGGTTCCCAATGGAACAAAACACAAGAGAGGGAAGTTTAGATGGTAGAAGGAGATCAGGGAAAATTACATTGAGAGAAGAGAGAGATACACAGGACTCATGATTTTAAAATGTGAAATATAATCTGTCATTTTACAAATTCTCCATCAAGTATGGCCTTCCAGGAAAGATACAATTCTTCAAAGCAAGTGGCACATATTTATCCCAGTTTTTCTTGGTTTGCTACCCAACTATTTGATCCTAGAAATGTTTATATGCAGTAGTGGAGGGGAGAACATAAGAAACACATTAGAATATAGAAAATCTCTGACCTGAACTTTACATCTACCCCTCTCCTCCAGTATTTTACAATGCTTCTCTATCAGTCTTAAATATGATTAAATGTAATTAAAGCAATTCTCCCAGCGGTACTCCACCAAAGCAATATAGATATATAATCTGAGTGTTTAAACACTTATGTGAGATTTAGACACAAAACTTATGTCTGTGAAAGAGGTGCAAAGTTAAGATCTAACTAATGAGTGCTTAAAGATGACAGTCTAATTTTGCCATATGTATAAACCAACTCATATTGCCATTTTTGTGCTTAGTACTTCTATTGTCCTTTGTGTTTTAAATTCTTTTGCTGACTTATTTCCTGTACCAGTTTTCTATAGTCAGCATCCTTTAAAATTGGCTTAGAATTTTGCTACAGAAAATGCTGAAAATTCCCTTGCTGACTGCATATGGCATGTACCCCATATACCATGTTTATATTTCTTTACTTTTTGAACAATGCTTATTATAAGCATGAGATTACAATGGAGTTGGGAAAACTCTCTAGAAATGAATAAATGGTTTTTATGGAATGAATATTAGTCTGTTTTCTATGAGAACTAACACTATGTAAGACCTGGAACCTAATTCCAAAATACAGGGACATACGTATAGAGAAGAGTAGGTTGGGTGTCAGCACAAATTGCCAAATGGGAGATAAATTCAGCAAGAAATTTAATGAACCACAGGGTGTTGTGGCAGCCAACAAAACCAATGGGTGTTAACAGAAGAATGCTATCTAGAATGAGAAAGGGGATAGCATACTCTGCTCAGACAGTTGTTGGAATATTGCATTATATTTTGAATAGCAAATTGTTAAAAGAATAGAAACAAAGCTATTCTCAGATAAGAACATTCAAAATGTTAGGATATTTAAAAATCTATGTCATATGAGAAACATATTCAAACATTTAGTAAACTCAATGGACTTAAGGTTTGTATTTTTAGTTAAATTTCAAAATATGGACCTAGACCCTGTGCATAGAAGAAAATAGACTGAATCAAAAGAACTAAAAAGATAATTGGCTGCTTCAGGAGGTGTGTGTTTACAATTCCTGAAGGTGCTCCAATAAAGAAAACTACTTGAGAGAGAACGCACATAGATGCCACATCTTTTAATATAGTACAAAGTTGCCTCATTCACTTCTATGTTTTTACTATGTTTTGACCAATCAATGTCCAGGATTTGGATCAGATTAGCATATCCCCACTGCTTTGGAAGTGGGTTGGCACAGCAGAAGCATGGAGGAGGGCTGGTTGTTGATATTTCACTTCACACTCTGCCCTCTCACACTCCCCCCACCCCCCATACACACTATACAATTTATCTTCCCTAAGAGAGAAACTTTCTGGAAAACTGTTTGGCAATAAATAGTAGGAACTTTAAAGGTGCTCTCATCATTTAATCTAACAATTTCTAGGATATGAAAGACATAAATACATATTGTGAGAAAACTTTACATACAGAAATGCTTGTCACCACATCCTATATAATAAAAGCCTAATATGCAAATTGTCCCCTCAGGTGGTTGTTTGACCAGGAGTTCGACCACTCGCTAAGACGTGCGCTGACCACCAGGGGGTGGCGCGGAACATGGCAGGCATTGGTGACATAGCGCTGGCAGCAGGCAGCAGTGGAGGCGCTGCCGACCCCGATGGGCTCTGAGAGCGGGACTGCAGCGGAATGGTGGAGCAGGTGAGCGGACAGCACCAGGCCAAGGTGGGTGCAAATGGGGGCCAGTGGGGGCCTGATCACCCAGCCGATAGCCCCAAAGATGGTGACCAGCAGTGGCCGGCTCCCAGGCACTGAAGGAGCCAGGCAGGGGGCCCAGCCCTGACCGATCACCCCATAGGCAGGATGGTGGAGCAGGTGAGGGGGCGCTGCCTGGCCAAGGCAGGGTGCCAGGAGGGGCTGCAGGTATGTGAGGCTGGGGGCATGACCTGGGGCTATGAGCCTGGGGGCACAAGCTGGGGCTCAAACCCCACAGGCCACCCCAAGGGACCCCACCCATGCACGAATTCGTGCACTGGGCCTCTAGTTATTTATAATAGTAAAAAAGAGGAAAGAACCCTATTCATTTAGCAAATATTTACTGAACGCCTGCTCTGTAATAGATTTTCTTTTAGGAGTTTGGGGTGTATCAGTGAGCAAAATCATTTCCCTGATCTCAGGGAATTTATGGACCAGTGGAGAAGACAAAGTAAATATAATAAATTGATATTTATAATTAATATTTATAGAATATGAGGGCTTTGGGGAACATAAATTAGAGCAAAGTATTGCAGGCTGGGATTGGTGGCTGCAAAATGGCCAGGGTGGGTCTCACAGAGAAGGCAGTATGATCAAAGATTGAGTGATGGTGTTAGCTATGCAGAAATCTGAAGGGAAATAGTAATATGTAAACTGATAGGAATGATTCAGTAGAAAGTGAAAAACTGATGAAATTGGATTTCTTTTATTAATGTAGAAAAAGTTAACAATATAATATTTAGAGAAACAAGCAGGGTATAAACTCTATATTCACTATTACAGTTTTTATTATGTGTGTACACATATATTTATTTATCCAACACATATTTATTAAGCACCTATTTGTTTATTTTATTTATATTTATCTAGCACTTATATTCCAGGGACTATTCAAAGCATGTCCAAATATTAATGTCACTGAATCTTTGTAATTTTGTAATGAAGTAGGAGCTATTTTGACCTTATGAGTAGGAACGACATTAATTACCTAAGGTCACATGGTCAGTACAATCAGAACATGGTTTTGCTTTAAGTCTGTGTTCTTAGTCCACATAGGCTCTTCCTTTTCTTTGCGAGGTACTGCCGGGCATGTGGAGGAAGCAAAACACACAAATGTGTGCCTAGAAAAAAGTTAAGATATGTCAAATGTTAATATCAGTTTTATAGATCATACTTATTATTTGGCATACATTTGTGCATTTTCCAATAGTATAAAAGACATTTAAAATTATAACTAGAATACTATATATTTTTAATAGTACAGCACCTTTTACAGTGTGTATAATAATCTATATGTATAAAACCCTAATATGCAAATAGACTGAACAGCAGAACAACCAACCAAATAACCAGTTGCTATAATGTGTGTTGACCACCAGGGGGCATGCGCAGAACATGGCAGGTGTCGGCCACGGTGGGATGGTGGAGCAGGTGAGCAGGGGTGCCAGACCAAGGCGGGCCTCAGGTCGCTGTCATGGGGCGAGCCTCTGGTGGTTACTGAAAATTCTTTGCTCCTGGGCGCCGCAGTCCCACCCAGCGCTCGCACCTGCTGTTGGCACCCAGAGCCAGCCCCAATTGCTCAGCACCATCAGCGGGTGCGAGTGGAGCAGGTGCTGTCAGCGCATGGGAGTGGTGGCGGCAGGAGTGGGGCTGCCGGCAGAGAGGGGCTGGGGGGCCACAGCAGGAGGGGCCGGGTGGGGATGAGAAGGATGGGCCGAGACCCGCACCTGTGCCCACCACAGCCTCATGGCCCACAGTTCCTTTCAAGGTGCACGGATTCATGCCCTGAGCCCCTAGTAACAGCATAAACAGTTGCTAAGTGATATAAGCTAGTTGGAGAAAGATAAATATCACATGATCTCACTCATATGTGGGATATAATGATCAACATAATTTGATGAACAAAAATAGATCCAGAGATCTGGCAGGGGAGGTGGGGGGGGGCGGTTAGAGAGCAACCAAAGGACTTGTATGCATGCATATTAGCATAACCAATGGACACAGACACTGGGGCGGTGGGGGACTTGCCCAGGGTGGGAATGGCTGGTGGAGGTGGGGGGGGTCAATTGGGGAAAAAGGAGACATATGTAATACTTTAGATAATAAATTAAAAAAAGGAAAAACAACAACAAAACAGTTAAAGCTTGCAGGAAGAGCTTGAACAAGGCTTTCATCTCTTATTTTATGGTCAGGTTTTTTTTTCCTTAGCTGTTCCTGGTGCATAGCGTATTCCACATAATATGATGGAAAGACCACTCTACTGGAAGCCAAGGTTGGGGCCTACTTCTGACACTGGGATGCTCTACACCTTCAAACAAGTCGCTGAACCAGTCTGGGCTTTGGTTTACTCTTTTATAAAATTAGAGAATTGGACTATTTGATACCTGGTACTTTGCATTTATGACTTTTCATGATTATATGTATTACATTAAATTAAAGGCAAATGGTTCTGAGGTAACACTAGAATACCAGTTTATTTGCTTGCAAAATAAATTAAGTGACATGTAGAAAAAAATTCTTGATGCCTGTGTTTTTAATTCATTTTATTGATGTAGTCAAGTTATAAAGGTATTATTTTGTAGATTAAAAGTACTTAAATATTATCACATTTATAAGGTTTAACTTAATACATGAAAAGACAATAATAATTAATAAGTACTTTATTAAGTTTAAAATTACTATAACATGCATAGAAATAATTGAGGTTCAAATAATTAGAACATTCTACAGTATAGACTGACCAACTTTGGAGTCAGACGTTTGCTTTTGGAATCAGAATAAGAGAACAGACTGACATCTCTTAGAAGGGAGGGGAGTTGCAAGGCTGGGAGAAACACTGAAGGGATTAATCTAAAAAACTCCCCAAACTCACAGACTACAGTACGGTGATTACCAGAGGAAAAGAGGGGTGGGGTGGTAGAAGATGGTAAAAGGGGATAAATGGTGACAGAAGGAGACTTGACTTGGGGTGGTGAACACACAATACAATATACAGGTGATGTATTATAGCCCCCCCCCAGTGCACAAATTTTTGTGCACCGGGCCTCTAGTAAAAAAATAAAACAAAAATAAAATAGATTATCCAAAGAATCAAGCTGTCTAATGACATCAGAATACCATAGTCTGAAATGTCTGTGTACCTACCTGGAGATTCAAAATCTGTTGCCTGTAGCCTCCATATGCCACCTTCGTCCAACCTCACCAGTGAGATGAGGACTCCTTGAAGGCAGATGAAGTGTTGAGTGTTTTTTTTGCTAAAGTTAGACTCTGCCAAGACTGAGTCCCCGTTCCTTCCTTTTTCTTTGCTTGCTGGCTGGACGCAAACTCCTGTTCCTAGAGGATTGGATTGGGTTGTTTAAGACTCAGAAGACCTGTTTGTGACTTTGCTAACAGGTCAGTCCGAGGCTTAACCCTATATCGGCTCCCCACAGGTTTTGAAAAAGGGGACCATTCACTATAACCCCAAGTACTAGTGGCACAGTTTGCTCCTCTGTGTGACATGATACTACTGGGCTAGAAGAAGCCACTTTTCTTCAAAATTCCAGGCTGTAGTTACCTGTGAAGCCACTAGAGCACCCAGGCACCTCCAGAAAGCTGTTACTACTGACTTTGCTGTCCAAGAAAAGAAGCATCAAATGCACCCACAAATCAGCCTTGTAATTCACAGATGGGATGATTAACAATGTGCACCACCTGGCAGCTGCTGCTTTTTGACTAATTTGTCTTGCTAACTAGGCTCAGTTACGGTCTATGCTGCTGAAGAAATGCATGTGCTGTCAACATGTATATGTAACCAATTTTAAGATTGCACAACCTTGAAATCATTATTGTAAAAGTTGTCTCTCTAAGTTTTTTTTTTTTTTAACATTTTTATTGACTTTTGAGAGAGAGAGAGAGAGAGAGAGAGAGAGAGGAAGAGGAAGAGGGAGAGAGAAAGAGAAGCATTGATCTGAGAGTGGAACATTGATTGGCTGCCTCCTGCACACCCGCTTCTGGGGACCAAGCCTGAAACCCAGGCAAGTGCCCTGAACAAGAATTGAACCTGCGACCTTTCTGTGCACAGGGCGATGCCCAACCAACTGAACCACAATGACCAGGGCTCGCTCTTTAACTTTTGACTCCCCAGTCCTAGGTGTTGCTTTATTTTCATGACTATGTCCTCAGTTTTCATCTATCCTACATTGACAGGGGACTTTTAGAGAATTTTTCTTTTAATCTATATGGAAATATCTATGTGGCACTGAAATAGTAAGCACTGGAAAATTATAAAAGCCCCCAAATTCTGAAAATTCAACAAAATTAGTATGCCTGCTATTGTCTATTTTATAGTTTTAAACTCTTCATTTTATGTGAATTCTGTGGACTCCCTAAGGTGGCCAGTTCATCTAACATTATTCTATGGCACTAATATTCTGAAGATAGCTATCATTAATCTTCTGTTTCTTCCTGCTCAATATCCTCTTTATTTTAACTAGAAAAGGGCAAATTATATCATTCCCTGGTATACAGTTGCCATGGAGTTGATTACATACAGTTTCAATAACTTTCTCATTATACCTAGACCTCGCACTCTTTATGAGAGATTATCTCCCCCATTGACAGATTGTCAGACCTTTTTAAGTTATAAGAGACAGATACTCAACTCAAACCAGCCGAAGCAAAACAATGCACTTTATTGATTAAGCACCTGGTAGAAAGAAAAGAAAGCGGTACCAAGTATGACCAGATCCAGGATACAAATGGTATCTTCAGGTCTTTTTCTCTCTACTACTCAGCTCTACCTCTTTTTTTGTGTTAGCCTCAATCTCTCCTATTGCTTTCCAGCTCTCTCCTGCTGGCACCGCCACCCCCTTCCCCAGCCTCTAGATCAGGGGTGGGCAAACTTTTTGACTCGAGGGCCACAATGGGTTCTTAAACTGGACCGGAGGGCCGGAACAAAAGCATGGATGGAGTGTTTGTGTGAACTAATATAAATTCAAAGTAAACATCATTACATAAAAGGGTACGGTCTTTTTTTTTTTTTTTTTTTTTTTTTTTTAGTTTTATTCATTTCAAACGGGCCGGATCCGGCCCACGGGCTGTAGTTTGCCCACGGCTGCTCTAGAATAACAGCTTATCATCTTCAAAGAGAGCCAAGACTTTCCCCCCAGTTTCCATTTGAAATGCCAGGAAGAGTCTGTTGGATCTTTGCTTGGTCGCTCACCCTCCAGTGAAGGAGTCACAGAGGCCAGGATGGTGTGATGAGCTCCCATGGCCAATCCTTGTTCATTCTTTTGGCAGGGGGTGGGGGACTGGGCAGTATTTGTCAACAGAAAAGGAGGGACGGGATGCTTGCGTATTATGCCGACAAACGCAGTAGGCACCATGGTTTACTGCACTAAGAGTGAATGCATTTGCAATATTATATTTAACTTTATATTATGGTAGCTAAATATCCTGGATTTTTGGAACAATCCTGATTTAAATATTCTGTTCTGCTGTGTGACCATGTGTTCAAAGTTTTGCATTGGAAAATTTAATCATTCTAGTTTGAGGCATATAGTGATTGGCCATCACAAAAACATTTTAATAGCTTTTATATGACAATTTACATATGTTTTTAAAAGCTTTAATTAAAATGTTTTAGGGTCTAAATTCAAGAGAAATATGATCAGCAATGGGTGGTAAAGAAAGTAGTAAATACCTTTATGAAAGAAAAAAATTGTTTGAGGTTTTGGGTAAACCTTCAAACCTTGCCAGCACATATCCTCCCTGCCACATAGAAACTCGTGTCACACTCAACACTGACATTTAGGCTACTGTTCTCCTGGCACTTTCCACAAGCTCATCAATTATGCTTTGAAATTTTACTTTGCAAACTATTGCTTTTTAATGAGCGAGCTCATTATTTTGCATCGGAAGCACTTTACTGCCAAGTGTTACCATTTCGTAGGGGGTAGGCAGACTTTAATTTTAAGTGGCGGCTCAAGGTTCCAATCTGCTGTCCTTTCCCTTTCTGCCAAAACAAACATTTCTCCCCACCAGGCATACACGTTCAACTCATGGAACTTGAAGCCAGCTCTCAGGAGTCTACCATTTAATCGATCCCACCTTTGCTAACAGATGCCACGCTGGCACTGGGGGCACAGGTTGAACTCTAGGGATTTGCAACACGAAGAGTAAGTGCGAAAACTACAAGCATTCAAAAGACACTCGTTTTATTTAATTCTCCAGACCTTGACACAAAAATGGAAGCACAAACCCCTTCCTCATTACCCCTCTCAAGTGACTGCTCCTTTATTGAAACATAATGCTCTTTTTAATAAGCTCCCAAATGAGCACAGCAACCAGAGGAGAGCAGAGAAACTGCAAGAGGCTATAAAGACGAAATATCATAAAATGCCACCAAAAGCTTCTGGAGCCAAGGGACCTTCCTGAAGGTCACTGTCCACCGTCCTGCTGCAGTACATACACTGTGGGACAGGGACACCACCAGGCAGCTAGGAGTAAGACACAGACAGTTGTGTGCCTTTCAGCACAAGTTACTCAGAGGCGCTGCCAGTGTGGCTGTTTAAAAGCGACACTGTGTTTTGGAAAGAGAGCTTAAAGTACAAGAATACGTTTGCCATCGTAAAGTCATAAAATGGACAGAGTACACTGAAGGCTTTTAGGAGCCATGAGAGAGGCTGGGTAGGCAGTGTTCTGATTTAAACTCCTGTTAAGGACTGCCTGCTTTTTTCTTCCTCTCTTTCATTTCCTGATGATAGAACAGAAAGCACTCCACGGTATGCAAGTGACACCTCATTTTATGCATCCAAGTGCTTTATTTGCCTCACCATTTTCCCAGCAATTTAAATAAATCACAGAGATGGAATTAGATTTTCCTGAAGAGCTAGAGAAAGGCAGTGAGAGGCTGAGTCACCGCTAATTTCTACTGAGCGGACAGGAATTTCACTCCCTCCATTTAGGGGACACTCCTGCAGTTGGAGAGTAATGCCTGGCATCTTATCAGCCTACTTACTACAAAAGCTGCTTAAACTCCTAATGCATCTCTGAAACGTTTCTAATGAATGATGGGGGGAGGGAGATGAAGTGTCCTCATGTTTATTCATTTCCTAGTTATAATGCTGGCTGATGGACTGAAAGATTGAGCACTTAAATAATTAACTCACTTACAATGTGAATTATATGTGTGATTTGCCTGACATGCTACCTGTGATGTGGAACATATACTGAAACCTCTCCACACGGCAGTAGAGGTAGGGGCGGGGCGGGTTATGTTAGGTCTGCTTCATCTGAGAAGGAACATTAATGGGAACAGAGGAGCAGAGGATCAGATACTCGTTTTTCTTCCTCCAGAACAGGGATTGGGGATCTTTTTCTGTAAAGGTCAAGACAGTAAATATTTCCAGCTCTGCAAGCCATATGGTCTCTGTCGCATCTACTCAACGCCGTCAGGGTGGCATAAAAGCAGCCATAGACAGTCCACACAGGAAAGAATGTGGTTGTGCTACAAAAAAGCATAATCTATTGGCATTAAGATGTGAATTTAATATAAGTTTGAAGTGTCACAAAATAGTCTTCTTTTGACATCTTCAACCACTAAAAATGTAGAAAACATTCTTCACTCACAAGCAAGGCCAAAACAGTTAGTGGACCTGTGGGTAGGAGTTTGTGATCCCATTCTAAAAGACCAAATAAAAGTTTCTCCATTTAGTTACAGAATGACTGGGTCCAGGGCTGAGGTAGGACAGAGTTATATGCAGAATGTTAGATTGAAATGGCCACTAGAGGTTGCCTAGTCCAATATCCTCATTTCAGGATCACCTCTAGTATTTCTAGCTCACTATTAAGTATGGGAGGATATCTATGTAATTTTACAATACAAGGAGGGGCATATCCATAGTAATTTTACTTGGTTTAGGATCTGCTTCTTAGCTTTGCAAGTCCAATAATTCATATCAGTGCTTTAGATTTTATTACACCAGGTAAGGCTGGCTTATGGTAACTCAGGATATTAACCTTTTATTTTATTTTTATTTATTTATTTATTTTTTAAATATATTTTATTGATTTTTTACAGAGAGGAAGGGAGAGAGATAGAGAGTTAGAAACATCGATGAGAGAGAAACATCGATCAGCTGCCTCCTGCACATCTCCCAATGGGGATGTGCCCGCAACCCAGGTACATGCCCTTGACCGGAATCGAACCTGGGACCTTTCAGTCAGCAGGGCGACGCTCTATCCACTGAGCCAAACCAGTTTCGGCAGGATATTAACCTTTTAAAAGCCTTTTCCTCCTTTGCAATCTTATTAAGCTCAATGATCTGTTTTCAGAATAATTTTTTAAAGTCATAAAATAAAATACATTTGCTAGTGATTATTTGTAATAAAAATTATGTTAAAATACAGTTATAAAACTTTATGCTATGGTAATCTATGTCTCTTTATCAACTCAATAAATAACAAGTTCTGGTGAAGTAGTGATGAATATAAATTGTATCTTGCAAATATTTCATGTAGCAATGTGATATGAAAAGATCTGTGATTTGTTTTGGAAATAAAACCTAAGGTACTGTTAAGATCTCATACAATAATGAAATCTATAAGCCGCAATGCTAATGTAGTAATTTTTACAGAGGAATAGATATGTCAAGCAACCAGATCTTCATTTTGTTTTTACTGTATTGTTCCTTCTATAGAATAAATTCATAAGTTAAAGTGCAGGAGGTTTGCTTTATGAGCAAGATGTCGGGCAAAGGTGCTTGTGATTCAAAGAACCTGATTCCTCCATCTCCACAGGTTCACAAGAAGGTCTGTCTGGATTTTATGGGTGTCCCTCTCCTTGACAGTACCTGGATAGATACTGCCAGTATTGGTCACAGTGTCAGCTTTGTCTGTTTCCTTTTGAAACAACTATTCTGAATGATATACTCTTTCTTTACACAATAGGTTTTCCTCTGGTTCACATACATCCATAGCAAGCCTACCAGTAATTTCTGGAATCCTTCTGCAGGTGCCTTACAAGAACATTTCCTGTATTATATTGCAAAAATGGCCATGAACACACACACACACACACACACACACACACACACACACCCTCTATATATGCCCTATTAGCATCCTGCCCTCCACCCCCATCTTCACACATCACTTCTCAGCTTGGCAGTGTGATTTGCTTTGGCCAATGGGACATGAGCAAAATAACACAAACATGGCCTGAAAAAGCACTTGCACTCTGGGGATTGCTCCTATGCTCTTCTTATAAATGGAAAAGAGAAAGGTTTTAAGCCAGGACTTGCCTGCTGGATGATGGAAGACACATGGCCCACTACAGTGAGACTATCCAAAACCATGCAGCTCCTGTCCAAACCACACATGAGTGAGCCGAAGGGATATCGGTTGAGTCTATCCCAAATCAGCAGAACCTGTCAGCTGATGCGTAGATTCTTGAGTGGTAATGCGTTTGTTGTTTTAAGCCTCTATGTTTGATGATGATTTGTTCTGCAGCCAAAGCTAACTGCTTACAATATCATTCCCTTTACCCTCTCCTACTTTATCCCTTTCCAGTGATATTGTCCTCAAAATTTATGAAGATACCACGATGCTTTGAAGGCACTCTGCTGACGTACAACATTCCCAGAGAAGTTGCCTCAAGCATCCCAAGTGTCACACAGGTAATATGTGCAAATAACCCACTGGTTTGATTTCAAAATGCATCTGGTCCTAGCCAATTTGGCTCAGTGGATAGAGCACCAGCCTGTGGACTGAAGGGTCCTGGGTTCGATTCTGGTCAAGGGTACATGTCCGGGTTGCAGGCTGGATCCCCAGTGTGGAGTGTGTAGGAGAAAGCCTATCAATGATTCTCTTTCATCATTGATGTTTTTCTCTCTCCCTCTCCCTTCCTCTCTCTCTAAAAACCAATAAACATTAAAAAAAGAAGAAGAATGCTATCTTAAAGTTAAAAAAAGACAACAAAAAAACAAAATGCATCTGTTCTGTAGGAGCAAAGATTGTGATAGTTTAATAAACTCCTGTAGGGGCATTTGAAGGTAGGAAAATAACATAGAGAGAGAAGGCAAGGCTTTACACAAAGGAATAAACTGCTACTGATAGAATTTTAAGAATCAGTTGAGATATTTATGGGCAAATGGGTTTTCTAACACACCTTCAAAATAAAAAAAATGCACTTATTGAGCTTGTACTGTGCCCACAGCCAGCGGCAGGACTAGGTTGAATACAGCAGGGTTCCTAGGACACAAAATTTAAGAAGTCATCTATTGTTAGGGTCAGACAAGTGCAAAGAGTAAATGTCTTGGCTTTGCAGATGCCGCCACCCCGGCCTAGCCATGGTGAACCCCACCGTGTTCTTTGACATCGCCATCAATGGCGAGCCCTTGGGCCTCATCTCCTTCGAGCTTTTGCAAAGTTCCAAAGACAGCAGAAAGCTTCCGTGCTCTGAGCGCTGGGGAGAAAGGATTTGGTTATAGAGGTTCCTGTTTCATAGAATTATTCTGGGATTGATGTGCCGGGATGGTGACTTCACACGCCATAATGGCACAGGCGGCAAGTCCATCTATGGGGAGAAATTTGGGAATGAGAATTTCATCCTGAAACATACAGGTCCTGGCATCTTGTCCATGGCAAATGCTGGATCTAACACAAACAGTTCCCAGTTTGTCATCTGCACTGCCAAGCCCGAGGCGTTGGATGGCAAGCATGTGGTTTTCTGTCAGGTGAGAGGGCATGATGTGGTAGCCACAGAGTGCTTTGGGTCCAGGAATAGCAAGACCAGCAAGAAGATCACCATTGCTGACTGTGGACAACTCTTATAAGTTTGAATTGTGTTTTATCTTAACTACCAGACCATTCCTTCTGTAACTCAGGAGAGAACCCCCTCACCCCCATTAGCTTGAAATCTATAATAATAAAAGCGTAATATGCAAATCTATCGAACGACCGAACAACAGAATGAACGTCTGGACTACCTTCCAGATGACCACGCTGTGACATGCACTGGAGCCAAGGCGGGTGTGATGCGATTGGTCAGGGGGGCCCTACCATCGCCCCACGATTGCCCCAAAGAGGGAGGCCCAGGCTACCTAGTGTGGCACTGTGGCGGGTGGGTGAGGCCTCCCTCTGCAGAGCCATCAATTGCAGAGCTCCAGCCTGGTGGGCAGGGCCTCCCTCTGTTGGGTGATGATTGACAGGGAACTCCAAGATCTATCACCCCAAAGAGGGAGGCCCAGGCTACCAGGCTGCGGTGGGTGGTCGGGTTCTTCCTCTGCACAGGGATGGATTGTGGAGCCCCAGCTGGGTAGCCTGGGCCTCCCTCTTTGGCGCAGTTGATTGCAGGGCTCCCCATTGATCGCAGGGCTCCCCATCAATCGCCTAGCAGAGGGAGGCCAAGGCTACCCGGCTGGCGGCACTATGGCAGGTGGATGGGGCCTCCCTCTGCCATCGATCGATCTGGGGGCCCCGTGATCCATTACCCCAGTGTGGTGGGTGCCAGAGGCTGGCCAGCGATCACCCCACAGAGGGAGGCCCAGGCCAGCCAAGTGATCGCACCCCATGCCTGTCACCCGCAGAGGGAGGCGACCGGTGGTGGGGAGGGGGGGCAGCACTGCACAGATGGCAAATAGTGACAGGGCCGGGGCAGGGCCAGCTGTCGGCAGCTGGGGGAAGGAAAGTCCCAATAGGTCCTGATCCCCGGCCAGGCTTAGGGATCGTACCCCAGGGGTCCCGGATTGCGAGAGGGTGCAGGCCAGGCTGAGGGACATCTCCCCAGTGCACGAATTTCATGCACTGGGCCTCTAGTGTTCTATAATGTTTGTGCTCTTGCCCCAGTTCATTGGGTTCCATAATTTCCCTACCCTTCCCAGTCTAACTGGATTGCAGAATTAAGTTTATGATTATGAAATAAAAACTAAGTAACAACAACAAAAAGAGTAAATGTCACCTTAAATTTTGTGCCTCAGGTGCCCTAATCTCGGCTCTGATCCATTGCATTATGCTGGGGAATAGTACTTAACCAATATTTTCTATGACTGTGGCAAGACACTGCAACTCTAAAAGCCACTTCTTTTTGTCAAGCTGATACAGACTGAGTTTTATTCAGGTGCCTCCACAGAGTTCTGTGTTCAGGAATGAGCTTCTGCCCTCCCCTAGGGGGTGTGTCATGATCTTTGAGTCAGGATAAGTCTAAGGCAAGCATGGTGCCCAGGTCTCTTGCTAGTGATTGGTTGCCTGTGAATGGGACCTGGAGGAATTCTGCTGGAGTGCTCCTGGGAAAAATGTCCTTCCTAATAAGAAGGAATACACAGGGGGGAAGCCTCTGTTCTTTGCTAAACATGGTCTTGTTGGTAAACGATGCCTAGCTCTGCCACAGCTGTTTTATCTGTGAGGCATGGATGGCTGACATGCAGGACATGGCAGATTAGTGCAATGCCAAGCACCTGGGTCCTTAGTGATAAGGCTGCCCCACTGAATTAACCACAAATGAATGCTACTTCTGGATTCTAAAATATGAGATAAAGTTTGAAGCCACTTTTAGTGAATTTTCTGTTAATAAACTGAAAGTGTATTTGATGCAATCAAATACCTTGAATTTGTAGAGTTTTTTCCGTGGAGGAGACTGCCATTCCCTTAATGCTTTAATTAAACAGCACACACAGTATCTCCTTTCTTTTCTAGCATGGTTAAAGAAACAAACAGCTTTGGAGACCTGAGATCTTATTAATCTACCTAATTTAATTTATGGAGTGAGCTGCATAGCTATGGGCTTGGTATTAATGAATGCAGAAAGGAACCTGCAAGCTTTTGTTATAGAGAAGTTGTCTCAGGACACAGGGGTGAGAAACACAAGCATTAATGAGCAGATTGCCTCTGTGTTATAGTATGGGACAAGAGGAGCAGCATAGAAAAGTGGTGGAGAAAAAGGAGACTCACTTATACTTAATCCACTGAGCTACACAACAGTAATGATTTAGAAATGCTGACTAAGTACCTATTTGGTGGCTATTTAGCTATAGAAATAAGTAAAGACATGTCTTGCTCCAGGAGACTTTATCTTTAAAAGAAAGAAATGAGATATATGAGAAGAAAACTGTGATATCATAACTGTACATGTTTTACAATCTAGGTTTCTCTTCACAGCTCTACCTCATCTCTGCACTGGGAGTATGAAACCAGAAAGGAGTTACTCAGGGAGGGAAACTAGATGAGGGAATAAAATCTCAAAAAAATATGAAAGCAGAAAAACAAAAATGAAATGCACTATGAAGAAGAGATGAGAGCTAGAATTAAAGAGAGGGCAGGAAGGGAAAGACAATGCTTATTGTCTACCTACCACATTCCACACTCTTTAACCTGCTTTCTTATTTAATTTTCATGCCAATCTAAAAAAAGGAAATATTTTTACCTCCATTTATATTTCCATATTCCAGTGGTAGATTTGGGATACAAATCCAAGTCCACTGTGTCACCTCACCACAAATAAAAAGTCCTTGAGTTTACAAAATGGGCTGCAAAGTCTGTAATATGGGAGGAAAAAATATGTTACTAAATAAAATCTATATCTAGAATCCTTCATGCTGTGAGTGAAATGCAAGACCAAATGAGCTGACTGACCTGGGGTGGTGGGTGAGGCAGAGGTGGCAGAGGGACATGTCTGGCATGAAGCACGGAAGATGGAAAGGTGGGTGTCTGGGACATGCAGTTAGACTTGAATGTGGTCTTGAGTAATCCAATTCTGTCGGAAGGGATTCTGTGATGAGGTTGGGAGACAAAAACAGAAGAGGCTACAAGATGTGCTGGGATAGAGGGTATGGGAATATGGTTGGCCACCCCATTGACTTCGGTACCTGAAGCTGTCCCACATGGTCAGTAGAAACAGGTCGAGAGAAGTAACTGACTGTGGTGTCCTATGAGGCACCACAGTTTTCACCTGCCACGCAATCCTACTGGAGTCTCTTGGTCCCTATTCAGAGACTAGCTTCCTAGCCTCGCTGGAGAGGCTTCCCAGGAGGGAATATATTCAAAGTGCAAAGGGAATATGCTTCCAGCTGGATTCTCTGGGTGCGCTCTTCCTGGGGCCAGTGCCAGGAAGAATTGCCATTAGCTACTGGACAGGAGAAAGATAGTCATCCCAAGGAACCCCAGAACATCAGTCTTAGTGGCCTCTATCTGCCAGACCACTTACTTGAATGTTTCACAGACACCTTACTTTCAACATGTACCAAATTGAACTCACTTCCTTTCCCCTTGCCCTGCTCTTTATTGTCTTCCTAACCATAGGTAAAACATCAAGGCACACATGCCAGAAACCCGCGACCTCCTGGACTCCCCCCCTCTCCTCCTCGGACACATCATGGCTTCTTCCAAGCTTACCTCCTTAATTGCTCTCTCATCTATGAACTCCTTTCATGCACACTTATTATCTTGCATGAGATCCTCACCATATCTCATCTGGACCTTCTAGCTAGTAGAGTCCTTCTCGTCCAGCCCCTTTTCAATCCACCCACCACACTGCCCAGAGAACTTTCTACCACTTGCTCCTGCCTGATTTGTTCCTTGTGAGCTACAGAATCAAGTACCTGAGTCTCTCCAATAACTGGCCATAAATACTTCTTAATCCTTCTCTCTTTCTACTATGTGCTTTGAAATGTATTATTTCACAGTACCTAACAGCTTGCAGTTTTCAGAACATATTATACTGGCTCATGCTTTAGGTCTTTGTTTGTGCCTAGCTGCCTTTTTAAACTTTTACTACCTTGCTAACTCTTTAGTCATCCTATCCAGTACATTAGTCATCTTCTTCAGGAATCCTGAATCAAAGATGAGGCTTAATACTGCCCACCCTCCCACCCACTTCCCTTCTGTGCTCCAAAATAGGAGTCCTCATTATATCTCTAATTTAACATATTGAAGCTATCTGTTTTTGTGTCTGCGTCCCTGAGAAGATTATAGAATTCTGGATGGCAGGGCCTGGGACTTTCTTAGTTTTGTATCCTCAAGGGCCTAAAAAAACTAACACATAGTAGGCAGATAGTCTTTATTAATCCAAATTACTAGTAAAATGTTTGTACTGACCAAAGCTGGCTCTTCACATTGACCATACATGCTGTGCACACACTCCATAAACATACCTTGAGCTGGAGGGATGCCCCTAGGCTGGTATGCTGTCCAATTAACAATCCTCAACTTCTTAGTGTTTTAAAAGAAGCAGACAGAAGTGTTCTTTTTGCAAATAACTTTAAAATTGTGCAAACAAGATTTGGGGAACTGATGTCTAAATCATTACAAGAAAATATTCTGCAGTTATTTCTTTGCTAAATTATCATCTGCAAATTGAACTCAAACATGGACCTCCAGGGAACATCATTTTCAGGTTACTCTGTATCTCCTTGTTTTTCACCTTGTTCACCTCTAAACGCTAGTTTGCGCCTTACCACATTAAGTATGGAGTCCCTGGGCTAGGCTTGAGGTCTTTAATAACTGGGAATTTTTTTTCCTGAATGAATTTACATCATTTAGGCCTGTTGATAAGGCACAAGGGCCCCTGGGATTGAGTTTTAAGAGCTACGAAGTGGATGACTTACAGCCATCATGCTTTCCTTGATATCAAGGACAGTTGAAAAAAATGATGTTTTTCTCGTGCAAAAATAGACTTTTTGCAAACTATGATATTGGAGGAAATGAATTTTGTACAGTTTATGCTGCAGGCATAGGTATACGGTGTTTTTTTCCACTTTATTTAGAAAGATTGTCTTTTTGCTGATCTACATGTACACTTCCAATTGGTTTCTTAATAGGTGTGAAATTATAACAAATATGATTATACACCCAGAGCAGTGAATGCCCCGAGTATGTGTGGACCCAATAAATATTGGTTGTTGACAGTGCAGGGTTTCACCCACTTCATCACAATGAGTGGAGAAGCACTGGAGATGGAAGACCTCAGTGCTCACCCAGGCTCTGTAGCTAATAAGTGTTGTGCTCTTAAGAAAGCCAGCTGTATTCTGTGCACCTTAGTTTTCTCATTGGTAAAAGGCAGGGATTGAACTTTAGGCCTCAAAGTTATAAAATTTTACATTTGGTATTAAAATATTAAAAGTTTTAATGCTTGGGTGCTGGATTTTTAAAAATCACTTTTACCTTCTTTCTTTTATTTTTCTGTGTGCTCTAATTTTTCTCAGTATTTCACTGGCTTTTCTTGTTTGTTGTTTTAGAAAACAAAAAAAAATGGTATATGGAATGATGTTGCTTTAATGACAAAATTTAAATAGTGTTATTATACACGCCATGATACCAATATATAAATGATCTCATTTAATGATCGCATCTACACTGAGAGTCGGAGATTAGTGTCCTCTTTTGATAAGGAAGCTAAGGCACAGAGAGATGAAATAACTTTCCCGAGGAAACTAGTGAACCAGGACACTGTGCTCTACTTACAAATTCCTTATAGGCCATGCTGTTTCTGTTTAAAACATTTTAAGAAAATGGCAGTTTCTTGTACATATTTTTAAGTAAAAATATAAGGAACTTGGGAATAAAAAGGACTGGTCTAAAGAAGTTAACTGGATTATTAAGGAAAATGCAAGAATAGGCTGCGATAAAAGCACTGTAGGGTGTTTTCTGTTTTCTAGTGGTTGAATTTTAAAAATTGACCAGTGTCATAGGTAGCTGAAAGCACTTTTGCCAGCTCTGGTAAAATCTCCATCTCCTGGCTGAGCTTTCCAATCAAGTCGTGTAGGCAGGTCTCATCCTTAGTGATGTATGCTGTGCTTTCTATGAGCCAGCGATTCGCCATCAATCCAGCTTCTCTGCTAGCTGTTACCCGGCATCAGTGACAGATTTCAAGCGAAACTACAGACTTGGCCTCCTACCAATTCACACTGCCTGACTTTAATTGCTTCTTAATCCTTTCATTAATCTCTTGTTGATCCTCTAACACAGTCTGCACAAGAGCTTTCCAAACCTTCACTCACTCCCAATTCAGGGGCCCATCCTTCCCTCTCATTTTGAAGTGGACAACTTCTCTTCTTTATCAAGAAGTTAGAGATTATATGTGAGCATTAAAAAAATATACTTTCCTCTTTTGTCTTTGTCTTTTTCTTTTTTTAACAGTCTGAGAGTAAAAGTATCTTTCTTCAGGGCCAACACTTTCACTTAAGCGCCAGGTGCCATGCTTTCCTCACTTCTTCCTTCAGCATCATTAGTACTTACTCAACTTCATTCCTTCTTTCTACTTCCATCATCTTGAAATATGGTTTCCTTAATCCTCATTCTGTATCACCCAAGTTCCATTAACAGTTCTTTCCTTAACTTCCAAAAATTATTCTGTTTATTTATAGTCAGTATCTCCAAATTTGTACCATCCATCCTCTCTCAGCTCCTTACAATATTGATTCTGAAGTTCCATAGTCTAGAGAAGCTGCTCTCAAAAGGTCCAGTGACACTTTCCATTTTTTTATGACATACTAGAGCCCTGGTGCATGAAATTTGTGCATGGGTAGGGTCCCTAGGCCTGGCCAGCAATCAGGGCCAATCTGTGGGGCAACCGGCAGGGCCATCAGGGGTCCCCCCACTGGCATCCACCTTGGCTGGCCTGGAGCCTGTGGGCTGGGGGCAGCTCCTGCATTGAGCGTCTACCCCCTGGTGGTCAGTGCATGTCATAGCAACCAGTCATTCTTCTGTTCAATCGATTTGCATATTAGGCTTTTATTATCCTATCTAATAATAGAGAAACATGGTAATTAATCGTAACTTTGCTACCCTTCCCATTGGCTAATCAACGAGATATGCAAATTAACTGCCAACCAAGATGGCGGCCGGCAGCCAGGCAGCTGAAGCGAACATGAGGCTTGCTTGCTCCAGTGATGGAGGAAGCCAAGGTTCCCTGCCTGCCGCTGCCGGCCTCTGAGCTGCAGTCTAAGAAACAATGTTGCAAATATAGAAGCTAAACAAACCCCAGAAACCTGCTTTCAGCCGGCCCGCCTCGGAGCTGGAGCTGAAACAGTGTTTCAATTATAGAATCCAAACAAACCCAGAGACCTGCTTTTAGCAGCCGAGGCCTCAGAGCTGGAGCCGAGTCTCAGAGCTAAAGCCGGCTCTCAGTTCCAGTGACAGCCATAGAAGGTAAATAAATCCCAGAATAAAAAAAAGAAAAGAAAAAAAGGAGAGGTTGGGAGCTTCAGTCAACCACCAGCCTGAAAACGGCCCTCAGCCCCTCACCCAGACTGGCCAGGCACCCCAGTGAGGACCCCCACCCTGAAGGGGGTGTGACCAGCTGCAAACAGCCATCATCCCCTCATCCAGGCTGGCCAGGCACCCAAGCGGGACCTCCACCCTGATCCAGGACACCCTTCAGGGCAAACCAGCTGGCCCCCACCCGTGCACCAGGCCTCTATCCTATATAGTAAAAGGGTAATATGCAAACTGACCCTAACAGCAGAAGGACTGGGAATGACTGGTCACTATGACACACACTGACCACCAGGGGGCAGACACTCAATGCAGGAGCTGCCCTCTGGTGGTCAGGGTGCTCTCACATGGGAGGAACTCTGCTCAGCCACAAGCCAGCTGATGGCTGCCAGTAC
>NW_005871123.1:864694-888360 GCF_000147115.1 Myotis lucifugus | reverse complement strand
TTTTTTTAGTTCAGTCTGTAAATCATAATTAAATTTCTTTCCCCCTCCCAGTTTTCCCCCTCATGATTTGAATGATAGAAATAGCACCACCAGCGCCCATTTATCCAAGTTTCTCTTCACCCAAATCCAAGCAACTACCGCCTGTCTAATTGTACTAGTTGTTTATGTTGCATAACAAATGACCATAAATTTAGCCACTTGAGACAACATACATTTGTCATCTCACATTTTCTCTGGGTCAGGATTCCAGGCATGACTAACAGGGTCCTCAGTTTGGGGTCTCATAAAGCTAAAGTAAAGATACTGGCTGGGAGCGAGGGTGCATCTGAAGGCTCATCTGGGAAAGGGTCTACATCTAAGCCCCCACAGACAGGCTGTTGGTAGAATTGTTTCTCCCTTCCTTCCTTCCTTCCTTCCTTCCTTCCTTCCTTCCTTCCTTCCTTCCTTCCTTCCTTCCTTCCTTTCTTCTTTCCTTCCTTCCTTCCTTCTTTCCTTCCTTCCTTCCTTCCTTCTTTCCTTCCTTCCTTTTGCTTTAGAATATCTGGTGGCTTGTTTCCTCAGGGCCAGTGCAAGAGTAAATTTGCCAGAAGATCAATTGCCTATCTGTGTGTCTTTCTATTATTCTATCAGAATCAAGAAAGTGACATTCAATCATGCTTACCATATTTTTTTGATTAGAGGCAAGTCATAGGTCCTGCCCAAACTCAAAGAATATGGATTATACAGGTCATAACACCAGAGAGTTACCTTAGAATTTTGTCTCCCACACTATATTTTCTACAGGACTCAGGCAAGGGAAAGAAGTGCCTTTTATCTTTGTGATAGAAACAATTTTGGAGCCAAATGAATAAGCATACAAAATTTAAAAAGAGGCTTTAGTTTACTATTGGGATCCCAGAGAGGGAATAAAGTTGGTTTAGAAAAACAGTTAAGAAGGAAGAATAGCCGAAACCGGTTTGGCTCAGTGGATGGAGCGTCGGCCTGCGGACTGAAGGGTCCTGGGTTCGATTCTGGTCAAGGGCATGTACCTGGGTTGCGGGCACATCCCCAGTAGGAGATGTGCAGGAGGCAGCTGATCGATGTTTCTCTCTCATCGATGTTTCTAACTCTCTATCTCTCTCCCTTCCTCTCTGTAAAAAATCAATAAAATATATTTAAAAAAAAAAAGAATTAAAAAAAAAAAAAAGAAGGAAGAATAGAAGGTAAGAATGGGTCAAAGAGGAGCTGCTATCAACATTTTCCCCAAATGGTCTAATTCAGCACTTCAACTACCTGTGGCGAGGGACCAGGATTTTTTGTTTTGTTTATTTGTTTGTTTTTAAACACAACCCATTACAGACCAATGCTTTTGTAAAAGTACAAAGAGAATAAATTACTAGAAAAATGCAATTTAAAAAGGAAAACAAAACCATAGAATACTAGATCAATTTCTTTATGTTAGGTAAAACAAAATTACTCTGTTAAATTGCTACAAAAATTTCAAAATGCTTATTTTTTATATCTATACTTATCTCATTGAGAACAGGTGACAGTTTGAGGACCAACCAGCATTGTGTGCAGTCCACACTTTGAACAGATTGGATTTAAATTCTTCCAGGTATATATTAATTCCCTTTTCTGCATTTAAGTCCAGGTCTCTTTACTAAGCTTCTTTTGTTCATTCACAAATGAATTATTGAGCACTGATTGCTGTTCAGGTACCACACAGGACTAGACAAAAGTCTGGATAAGTGAATGGTTTCTCTTTGCACATCTTTACCTCAGGATTCAAATGATCTCAAACACAAGATGTCAAAGAGTGAACTTACTATCTCCCCTCTAGCCTGCTACCCCGCCTCTATCTTCCAGTTTCATGATTGACCTTTCTACTCACAAGTTGCCCAAATCAGAATTTTATTTACCTACTCTTTACGGCCTTGTATTTCCTTTCCAAAATAGCAAATCTATCTATATACATCCATCTTCAGTGCTAGTACGGTCATCAGGCACCCAACATTTCTCACTGGGAGCACTGAGGCAGTTTACTGAATGTGCTCCTTGACATCATTATTGCTTCTCTCCACCCAACCCCGATGGTACATTTGGAAGATCTTTCTAAACTCTAATCCTCATTATGGAAACATTTTGTTTAAAAAACCTTGGAGGTTCCTCATGACACTGAAAATTTATGGATATCTCCAAGGTCCTTTATGGACTAATCCCTGATTACTTCTTCCCTTGCCTCACTTCCTCTTGGGAGCTTTACTTCAGCCAGACTGAATTATTAGCAATTTCCAAATGCGTGTTCTCTTGCCTCAGCTCTTTGTGTTCATTGCTTCTCCCCTACACATCCTTCACCTGGTCCTTTATGTGGGTATTTCTTTTGGCTTCAACAACAGATCACCTTTTCCCAGGAAAATGCTTCTGCTGCATCCCCATTTTCTGCCTACATTTCCCTTCATCATGGCACTGTCAAATTGAGTTGTAATACAAAGAAGCCATGGCTAGAATGTTTGCATCATTAGACTGAATACTTGTGGTTGGAAACTCTATCACATTTTCATTATTTTTTGAAGTGGATAGATGAAGGGATTCTAGAGAATGGGTTGTTACACATATTTGGGGGGCAAGTGCAGCCCATTAAATGGGGCCAAATGGATCTTTCCTTCCTCTTCTGTTCTTGCTGTCACCACTCCAATTTAAAATCTCATTATAGGGCACCTGGAATATCACTGCAGCATTCTATTTTCCTCTTGGACTCTACTCACTTCCTCAGAATCCATTTAAATGCCTTTTCCGAGGCTTTAACTCTGCATTCAGAGATCATCAAATAAATATTTGCTTAAATGCATTTATTTTATCGACAACAACAAAACTTTTTTGAGCACATACTCTGTGCCAGTCACTCTTCTTTATGCTTGGGCTCCATCAGTGAAGAAAATAGAAAAAAAAATACATGTTTTTGTAGAACGTACATTTTTTTTAACTACATTTCTGTTCATAAAATTTCATTTATTTTATTTTATTTTTAACATTGAAATATATAGACAACTCAAATTACAGATATGCAGTTAGATACTACTGGTAGAGAAAGCCATGGCTCCCCATGCATTTGCAAGTGCTACATCCACTATCCCATATCAGTTACGTATCATCACAACCATACATTATTCCATGCAATAAACTATCTCAAGCTCAGGGGCTCCAAAGAATAAACTTGTATTATTGCTTATAAGCTTGCGAGTCATCTGGACAGTTCTGCTGAACTGGACCAGGCTCAGTGGATCTCAGCTGGGCTAGCTCACATGTCTGTGGGAATCTGGCAGATCTGGAGGCTTCCTTATCTAGAGTAGCCTGACTCATATCTGTCCGTGTGCTGGTTGCTGACTAGGGTGATGGAGGAAACTGGGTCAGGTGTATCTCACCATCTAGCCATCTAGCTTGGTCTTGTTCACCTACTGTTGGGAAGGCTCCAAGGGAGAGAAGAGTGATTTAAGCCTCTTGAAACCCAAGCTTAGAACTGGCACATGGACTCTTCTGGCACTTTCTGTTTTCCAAAGCAAGTTAAAAGGCTAGTCCAGATTCAAGGGGCAGGGAAATGGATCTTACCTCTGGAAGGGAGGAGTGGACCACACTGCAAAGGGCATGAATAGAAGGTGAGGAAGTGAGGGCATTTTGGCAATCTACCACAATTTCTTTCTTTACAGATTCAGTATCTGATAGAATGCTTACACAGAGTTTCTTGCTTGCCAAACATTTCACACAATTGTCTTATTTCTGTATGTTTCATAACTTACTGTGATACATAAAACTAAAATGTGAACCCTTAGGTTTTTTGAGCTCCTTGAGGACAAGGAACATACCTAACTCGTCTCCTCCTCTTCCATGGCACATTGCACAGAACAGACTCTCAGAATATTTGCTGAATCAATTATATGAATCTGCAATAAAGAGCACAGGGAGTGCCATATTGAGACGTCCTTCCACATCCACATGGCTTTAAAGGAGCATGGACATACTGTAAACTCAAAGTGCTTTCCTATTATTAATTGGATAGTTGAAATACTTCCCTATTTATTGAGGAAAACTGAAACACATTAAACTTGACTTAGTAACAGTCATCTGGTGCTTCTGAGAAGAGATAAGGATTGATTTCTTCAGATTGTTAAAATGCTGGTTAAAAACAACAACAAAACAACTAGGAGGGGAAGCAAAAGGGCCGGAAGTTCTGCCTTGAGCCACAGCGAAGTTAAAATTGGTGGAGCCAAAGCCATACAGACTTGTGCTCGGAGAACAGGAAAGGTGCGGTTAAAAAACGCTTCCCTTGGTTGAACCAAGGTAATGATGTTAACAAAGGATAAAGCAAGCCTTTTACAACAAACATTTAAATTATTCCCATGAGGACCTAACTATCTGGAGATAAGTTCCAGGTAAAATACAGTTAAATTATAAAGACGAGAGATCCTCACTCATAGAATTTTAGAGACACGTTTCTGCTAGAAATTTTGATATTAATAAAGGAGTTATTTTACTCATTTTCCTCCAAGGATTTATATATATATACACGCGCTGAGATAAGATTTAAAAAAATAGAAAGAGGAAAGCTTCTTAACTGTAAATAGTTGCTTTTTGCATTTTTAAATGTGAATCTGTCAATTTTTAAAAGTTAGAAGAAAATGAGATAGATGTATGTTTTAAAAAAGTGAACAAACAAGAAAAACAAACAAAAACTCATAGACACAGACAACAGTATGTGGTTACCAGAGGGAAGGGGATAATTATGGGGAAAGGAGATCAAATATATGGTAATGGAAGAGTCATCTGTGAGTCATCTGGACAATTCTTCTGATTTGAATTTGGGTGGTGGGCACACAAGGCAAGTACAGATGATGTATCATAGAAATGTACACTTGAAACTTATATGATCTTAATAACCAACTAGAAGCCCGGTGCACAAAATTTGTGCACTGGGGGGGGGGGTGTCCCTCAGCCCAGCCTGCACCCTCTCCAATCTGGGACCCCTCGGGGTATGTCCAACTGCTGTTTTAGGCCCGATCCTGCAGGGATCCTGCAGGGATCAGGCCTAAACCGGCAGTCGGACATCCCTCTCACAATCCTGGACTGCTGGCTCCCAACCACTAGCCTGCCTGTCTGCCTGCCTGATTGCCCCTAACTGCTTCTGCCTGCCAGCCTGATCGCTCCCTAACCACTCTCCTGCTTGCCTGGTCATCCCTAACTGCCCTCCCCTGCAGGCCTGGTTCCCCCCCCCCCCCAACTGCCCTCCCCTGCCAGCCTTGTCACCCCCAACTGCCCTCCTTGCCAGCACCTTGTGGTGGCCCATCTTGTGACCACATGGGGGCAGCCATCTTTGTGTGAGGTCAATTTGCATATTACCTCTTTATTATATAGGTTTTTTAGCTTCCTATTAGAGACAAAAGCAAACATAATTCTATAGGCAGAATATTTTTAGCTAACTATATAGGAATACAAAAAATAGCCATTGAGGAATATCTCTAAGTGTTTAAAAGTTATTGGTTATTGCAATAAATGCAAGGAAAAACCAATTATATGCAACCTAAGTTTTCTTAACAATCTGGGTACCTGTGTCATGCCACATTCCTTATGAGACCACTAGAGGTCCAGTGCACGAAATTTGTGCATGGGTAGAGTCCCTAAGCTTGGCCAGCGATCAGTGCCGATTGGGGCCTTTCAGCTGCCAGCTGGGGCCTTCCTTCCCTGGCTGCTGGCTGCTGGCTGCTGGCTGCTGGCTGCTGGCTGCTGGCTGGGGCCTCCCTTCATTCCGCGCCGCCCCCTGGTGGTCAGCGCACATCATAGCAAGTGATCAAACTCCAGGTCTCCTGGTGGAACTCCCAAGGGGACAATTTGCCTATTAGGCATATATATATGTATATATAGATAGATAAGAGATGTAAAGAAGGGACACAGGTCTCCTAGGCTGTGCCTCTCTTCTTGTATCATCATGTCTTGTATTTTCTTGATGATAAGAAAGGAGACAGTGTGTGTTGGGGAGCTGTGTCCTGGCTGTGTGTATTTTTTTTTTTTTTTACCATTCTTAAAGCATGCTAGGCAGAATCTTGTAAATAGCTGAAAAGGCATGCAATTCAGTTCCACTTTGCTGAACTCAATTGCTAGGATTGACAGCATGCCTTTAACAGATTCCTTCAGTAGATAATTAGACCAGTTTAACGCAAGCACTGCATGAATTAACATTTGCACTTGGGTATGAATATTCAGGGCTACAGGGCTTTCTGTGGTGCAAGGTGTTTCCCCAGGATTTGCAGGACTGTCTGTTAGGTGCTTGTAATGTATTGATTAGTACAGAATGGCACCAATGAGAGGGTGTGGGAACATCCCTGGAGTCGGAGATGATATGCTTACTGGTGAACTTAAGCTTTTCCTGTAAACTCTAACCCAGACAACAGATTGCCTTCTTTGACTAGTCATATGTTTCAGTTTTGATATGTATTTTACTTTAAATTGCTATGCAGAAAACTACTAAGTTTCCTGGCCTTTCCTGGAATTACGCCATCTGTTATTTTCTCCAATCTCTGAGATTTTTCATCTGTAAAATTAACCCAAAAGATCAGATGCTCTAGATGTTATAAATAAATAATTGAATAAATAAATAAACAAAAGATTCATCAGGCCATTGAATCTTGCCTTTTATGCTAATAAAAATTGCTTTGGCACAGCTTGTTAGCACATCAAACATTGACTCAAAATTTTATTTGCATTTAGTTGGGATTTTCAAAGAATGTTATGCTATTTACAAAATCATCTCTGAGAAAATAAAAACTTCAATGTGCATACTTGTATGATAAACTTAGGGCATTTGGAAATGGAGGAAAGGATTGGGTGCTGAGAATAAATCAAGTTAATATCTCTATATGGTGGTTTACAGCAAAAGTAAGTTGTAATTATTTTCCAAAAACTGAAAAGAGGTTGTATAGTGTGATGGTTAAGAGCATGAACTATAGAACTAGAATGCCTCAGCATGAACCCAGCTCCACCAGCTAGTTTATTAGTTGTGTGACCTTGAGTAAGTGATCTAAACTTGCAGCTCTCTACTCTGTAATAGTATGATCATAGCAGTTTCCACCTTGTAGGGCTGTGAGGATTAGGGAGTTTAATATATGTAAAGCACTTAGAACAGCGACTAGTACTAAGTAAGCACTGTGTGTTTGCTCTTCATATTTGCTCATTAATGTACATATAGTATAGACACTTTGAAATGATCTCTTCTAAAATATCTAAAACATTGAATGTAAAATTTAAAATATTTCAACTTCTTACTTAAAAGAGGTAACAACTATTCACTTTGGACTAAACTTCGGGTCTCCCTTTTCACAACTGCAAGCCCCCAGGCCTCCCCTGCTCCTCTCCTCACCCAAGACTTCAGATGCATTTAATGGTGAATGTCAGGTCTGCCGCACAGGTGGTGTTTCACTGTCTGGAAAAAATCCAATGACTTTAAGTGTCCCCTCACCATCATTTTCAGTGTTCCGATCTTACGTTTTTGTAATGTAGTGAGGATGGATATATAGATTGTGTATAAACACCAGCTTCCAATCTGTGTGTTGTCCAACCCGGGGTATTAGGGCAGTTGGGTCAAAATAATAGTAAGAATCCTAAGAAGCCTCTGCCTGCTCTAATTAAAATTGCCCCCAGGCCTGAATCTCAGTAGAAGACCTAAGCTGCTGTCAATAAAAGTGAAAGGGAAAGTAGAACTCCTCTCTGGAAATGTAAGTGGATTCCCTACCCAGCAGAATTGAAGAGTTGTATTATTCCTGCGGTAATTTAGGAATAGCCTGAAGGCTACCTGCTCTTTCTTTATGAGCTTTCTAGGTGTTAAGTAAATAAAAGTTACTTAAATTGAGTTGGTGAGAGATCTCAGCTTGCAGAGTTCTAATGAACACTGCCTGCCAAGCTGAGCACAGCTGTCCTGCCTCTTACACATTCTAATGGCAGAATTCTCACCTTTGAATTTCTGCTTTAGCTCAGGCAGGGACATGGGAGCTGGATGAGGCTACGTTCCCAATATTCTAAGAGAATTGAAGGATGCTTTCTGACCAATACAAATTACATTAAACAGAGTTTATCTGTGGCTTTTAAAATTGGGATTCATCACATATAGTATAATCATGCCTTTTTTTTCCTTTTAATAGTGTGAGCAATGAATGCCAATGTCTTGTATTTGTTTGTTAGAAAGTCATTCATTTTAGTCACTATACTGCATGTTGCTAAATCTAAAACTTCTGATGCTCAGTAAATGTAAGGCCATACTATTCTAGTATTTGTTTATTTGGAGAGATTTCTGTCAGAGGATTGAAATAATTGATTTGATATAAGAAGTGCTCCAGTTGAGATGAGTGCTGAATAAATGACATGGGGTATTCCAAAGGTTTTCTGTGAGGAAGACAGGAACCCCCTGTGTTCGTGAGGGAGGGTAAGGATGGAGGAACACTTTGGACTTCATCTTAGATAGAAGATAACCACCCTATGTGCATTGGTGCATAGGGTTCTGGAAGATGCTGTTTGTCAAAGCATGGTTAAAACTGATTTCCCACAGTATCCTATATAATAAAAGCCTAATATGCTAAGTGTCTGACTGTTCATCTGACCATTCTACCAGTCGCTATCATGTGCACTGACCACCAGGGGGTAGACACTTTGACCGGTAGGTTAGCTTGCTGCTGGGGTCTGGCCAATCAGGACTGAGTGAGATAGGCTGGACACGGCCTGGAGCCCTCCCATGGTCCCTCCCTGGCCCAATCGTGCAACGGTGGGGTCCTTTGGCCTGGCCTGTGCCCTCTCGCAATCGGGATCCCTTGGGGGAGGTTGGAGAGCAGGTTTCGGCCCAATTCCCACAGGCCAGGTCGAGGGACCCCACCACAGCACAAATCCGTGCATCAGGCCTCTAGTAGATAAATAAGAATGAAGATCTGCTTTTCAAACAATTATTAGATTAGATGATAATGCCAGTATAACTTCTGCTCCTCAATTTTTCTCTTTAGGCTTTTATGTACAAACAGAAAAAGAAAAAAGATATTTCTCTCTCCCAAGTGTAAGCAAGGATTTTCCTAGTTTCTTTTTTTTCTGACTTTAATTTTCCATTTTGTAAAGCAAAGTTGTGAGACAAAAAAGCAAGATTAGCTTCCTATGAACTTTGAGAATTTCCTATAAGAATTGGGTCACAGCATATATTTTTAGAAAAGGTTTTGATAGAAGGAAAAGGGGAGGAGGCTGAAAACATTTTGTGTTGCTCTGCCTACTTCATTCAAATGCCAAGAGTGATCACTTCTGCAGGAAACATAACTGAAGTTATACATGTTAGCAAGATACTGCATTGGGTATTACAAGAGGGTAATTCTGTTTTCAAAATTGTGACTTTATGATTAAAATGCAACATTAAAAAAAAAATCTGAAAATGTAGTCAACAAAGGGAACCTAAACAGTTGGAGCAAATGAAGTCACCTAATTATTCTAACTAAAAATGTGTTTTCTCCTGCTGCTCGTTTTATTAAGACTAAGTGTGAGAACAGCTATTATAATTGACAGCTAAGTCTATTACTTAAGATGTTGCCTTTCACAAGGGTGTGTGGGATGTGAGTTATGCATTAGAAGTTGTCACTATTGTTCTTAAGTGCATATTCTTGATGTAAAGCATTGCTTTCTTAGCTTTCATTGTGCCTTTTTATTTTTCTTTGTCTATTTCTCAAGGTGCATATCATTAGTAAGTTAAAGTTGTTTTTTAATTTAAGGCAAAAGTGTGTAGCTTATAATGTTTTTTTCCCAAAACCCATTTGAAAAGTTTTATGTCTCAAACTTTGAGAGAAGTGTTACAGAGTATGAATGACCCCTGAGTTGAAAATTATGTGAAAACTAGAGGCCCATTGCATGAAGAGATTCATGCAATAGGCCTTCCCTTCCCCTGGCTGCTGGCACCGGTTTTCCTCCGGCACCCAGGACCCAGGCCTTCGCTCCGGCTGGAGTACCCAGGCCTTCGCTCCGGCTGGAGCCTTCAGTCTTCGTAGCTCTGGACGGAGCCTTCAGTTTTCGCTCTGCCACTTCGCTCCTATGTATGCAAATTAACCGCCATCTTTGTTGGGTTAATTTGCATACTCTCCTGATTGGCTGGTGAGTGTAGCAGAGGGACTGTTAATTTACATGTTTGTCTATTATTAGGTAAGATGTTACAAATTAATATCGTTCCTAATTTACTCCCTAATTGCTTTCTGTGTTAACAGTAAATGATATATATGTTGAACCAGGTATTTTTTCCATACCTGAGACATTGCATTACATGGAACTCAGCAAGGTCATGTATCACTAACATGGTAGCCAGTTGGGAATCTGGTGAATAATCTGAATGAGAAAAGAACATGGTGTTCGACAAATCTACCTGCACATCTCAGGTCGTCAAGGTTATCTAGGTAACCTTGGTCAAGATACTTGACCTTCATGAACTTCAATGACCTTATCTGTAACATGGAGATAATATGTACCTATTACTAAGGTCATTAATAAAAACTGAATGGAATACCTTATGTCAAGGTACTGCACAGTGACTGGTCCATTATCGGTACTCCACAAAATGTAGTTAGTTTTTTCTTTCCTCCCAAGAAAAGGAATTTGAACAAAGCTGGTACTGGTGTTAGTACTTTTGCTTTACTAACTTTTATTTTCATTAATTAGAATGTTTAAAATAGTTTCTTTCTTTTTTTCCTGTGGTGAAATATAACCATTATAAATGGATGGTAATTTTACTATATTGTGGGTAGGAATACATATTGGTTCAAACTTTAGGATGATGCTTTGGCAAGAGACTTAAAATCTGCATCCTCTTCAACCTCCTTATCTTAAAGAATTAATCACAGAAGTGCATACATGTTTATGTAGCATATTTATAACATTGAGAAATTGGAAGCAAATTAATGTATTTTTAGGGGATTGGTTAAAAAACATTTAAGGCATGCCCAAATTGGAATATTTTAAAGCCATTAAAAATAATGTTGCATGGACACAGAGAGTAGGGGGGTGAGGATATGTGCTGGGGGTGGGGGTGGCTGGGGAGAGGTCAATGGGGGAAAAGGAAGACTTATGTAATACTTTAAACAATAAAGAATTTAAAAAATGTTGCAGAGGCTCATACATTTATATGGACAGATGATCATTATGTATTATTAAGCAAAGAAATATGTAACTACTCAGAGGGAAGGTGGGGATGGGTGGGTAGGTGGGAAGAGGTCAACCAAAAAACTTATATGCATATATGCATAACCCATGGACACAGACAATAGGGTGGTGGAGGCCTAGGGGGCAGGGCAGGCTATAAAAGGTTAATGGGAGGAAAAAGGGGGACATAGGTAATACTTTCAACAATAAAGATTAAAAAAATAAAGACAAATATTAAGAATTAAAATAAATAAATAAAATAAATACATAACTAAACTATATTAGTCAAGTTAAAAGTATTTTCACAATTTAATATGTACATGCTAATATTCTCAGTTGATGTCTCTAGATGGTAGGATTGCTTCCTATTTTGTATATTTTGGCATTATTTGAATTTAAAAAAACAAGCAGATTGCTTGTGTTTGCTTATTTGGAAAACTGTCCATTATTTTTAAAATTATTTCTTAATATATAAACTTACTAAGGTAGCACATGCTACTTGAAAATTCAAACAATATAAAATGCATCAAGTAAGAAATGAGAGTTAATCTTACCTTCCCTAAACATTTAATTTATAAGCAATGAAAAACAAAACATATTTTCCATGAATAAAATAATCAGAGCCTTACTAATTAAAAAGCAGCAAGAACAGAGCACAGTATAGCAAGTCTCCTCCTAGATGGTTCGGTGGACAAAGCCAAGATATTTGAGAACCGTGACTGTCATTGTTAACTTGTTCCTCTGTGATATTTACCGTTGTAACCTCATGTGAGGCTTTAAGTGAATTCAGAATAAAAGACTTGTTGCGTTGGCAAACAGGAGCCTTTCCTAGTATTCAGAACACATCTGCCCTCCCAGTGTGTGAAATTGCACTGACAAGATTCTACTGGAAGCTTGCTGTGCCACAGTGAACTGAAAAGGATGCCAATCGACCTTGATCAGACCAAACTGAGAGGTGCTACATGGGAAGGGTCTGCAGGGGATCTGTCTAAACACAGCAAGGGTAATCGCACCTGGCTTAAGTATCCATAATCACAATAAAGGTTTACTTCCTATTAATTGACACCGAACTGTCTGAAAGGTGTCTGTTATATAATCCCCGGGAAGAGAAAATGTTTCCAAGTACGCTTGTTAGGGGGCAATGTTCACTTTTCTTCTTTAATTACATTAAGCGTAAAAAGATCTCAAAGGATTTTAATCATTAGGAACAGAAAATGACCCTTCTTAGCAGCTTTGCGAAGTAAGGCAGCAGTCAGAAATGTCATCACTAGTTTACTGGCGCAGGATGTTATCACTATGGTAAATGGCATTTTCCACTACGTATCCTACTCATTAGGTTTCACTCTCTTGAAGCGACCTTTCATTTGAGGAACAGAAGAAACCTGTAGTCTTTCTAGGAAGATGCCTAACAAGAATGCAGCATCAGGGGCCTTCCAGACCTTTCTGTGGGTGAGGGCGAGGGGACTGCTGATATTAGCCAGGCTTGGGATATGCCTTTCCACCTTGCACAAGCCCCTACACCTCTGAATTCAGCTTCCACGTCTGTGAAACATGGGGAATTTATTTGTGCTGTCACATTTATTAAGACCCTACTGTATACCGGGAACTCCACTAACTTAAGAGAAGGAAACAAATGCAACGATGCAGTTTTTATCCTTAAGACATGTTACTGAGCCAGAAGACAGCATGAGGCAGAGGGTATGTGGATCATACATATAAGTTCTTAGTTCATCATTGGGGTTGTGATTGGGAAGGACTCAAGTACTTAAAACATCAGTATTATAAACCTTTCTATTCCCTTCCCATGGAAGCTGTAAAATAAACCAACAAGACAGCATGCTGTAGGCACTCCTTTGTTCAAATACTAATATAAGGGCTTCTCGTGAATTTTGTGATGTACCCGCATGCTTTGAGGCTGCAATTGAAATCTCAGGAAATGATTTACTAGAAAAATCAACTGTCCATAAACTCATAAATAGTAACACTCTGCCATGTTATCCATTTTTCTCGTTGCAAAAATGTATGTTATATCTGTTACATAGGTTAAAGTCAAAGAACATCAAACATAGCAATGAAAATAAAGTCCAGTTACTTATCTAGAAGGCCTTCCTGATATATACCTTTCTATAATTATTATTCTTAGTCTTTTATGAATCTTTACATTTTTATCTGGATATGACATTAGATCCCACCTGGGAGTCATTGCACTGCAATGCAGCCCCCAGAGAAGCGAGAGCCAAACTATTAAAGAAGCAAATAGTTTAATAGTTTTGGGTGGTTTTTTTTTCTTTAGCCCTAGAACTGAAAGCTGATAACATGACATTTACTTTTTGGTGCTTTATGAAATGTAAAGTCAAACATAATTGGAATGAAATTGTGTAAAACCTCAGAAATGAAGGAAACCGTCTCCTTCCTTCTCAGGCCTCGCTCTGTAGGGAATGAGGGGATCTGTGCGGGTTGTGACAATAGCATTTGAGGACATTGTTGCCTTTCCACCTTTTCATTCAGTTCAACGTAGAAAGAAGCTTTTTCAGCTTTGGAATATCTATAAACCAATATATGAGAAATGAATAATAGCACAAGAATAGAAGGAATAGGGAAGCTAATCAAGAGGTTCAAGAGTTTTTCTTGAACACATTTCTCTTGGGATTATAGCTGGCTCTTCTATTCCTCTCATGGCAATGCTATCCTTGGATGCTCCTGCAGCAGAACTGTTCGCCATGTCATCGTCCCTCCTGCAGAAGTTCCGCCATCAAACACAAGGTACAAAGTTCCTGCATATTAATTTAGACTCTCACCTAGGAATGATTTTTAACTTCTCAGTGCAGGATGAAAGGCTAGCCTTTCATTTACTACGATGAGTTATAAACTTACAGATGGCAACTCTGCATAATTTCAATTCCTGAGTGAAGTCTCATCTAATAACTAGAGAACCAAATACAATCTTGTGTTTGGTATACTCAATTTCTGGCAGGTTTCGTCTCTTACTGAACAGTGAAAGATGATGCCTGGAGGCATTCTTTCATTTTCATGATTTGGAGATTCGTGGCTATGTATTTTTCTTACAAATTTGTGTCCTGATGTTAGATCCTGTTTTTAATTTTTTGTTAAAATCATATTATTACAAAATTTCTTCTATTCTACCTGTAAAATTCAAGAACAATCCCTTGCCTATGCCAAGGATAGGTGATAATGAGAGAAAACATACTTTTAAAATTGTTCAATTTTATCACATTTCTTCATAATTCAGAAATATTTCAAAGAATGTTATATAAAATATAACACTTTTGTTCTACTTGCTTAAAAAAAAGCCCTGGCCAATGTGGCTTAGTTGGCTGAGCATCATCCCATGCACTGAGAGGTCACAGGTTTTATTCCCAGTCAGGGCACGTGCCCAGGTTGCAGGCTCACTTCCCAGTAGGAGATGTACAGGAGACAACCCATTAATGTTTCTCTCTGTCTCCCTTCTTTTCTCTCTCTCTCTCTCTCTCTCTCTCTCTCTCTCTCTCTCTCTCTGTCAAAAAAAGTCAATTAAAAAACATATTTAAGCCTGACTGCTATGGCTCACTGGTTGAGCATCGATTGAACTATGAATCAGGAGGTTACAGTTTGATTCGCGGTCAGGGCACATGCCTGGGTTGTGGTCTGGATCCCCAGTATGAGGCGTGCAGGAGAATGATTCTCATCATTGATGTTTCTATCTCTCTCTCCCTCTCCCTTCTCTAAAACCAATAAAAATATATTAAAAAAATTTAAATGAAATAAACTTTGCAGATTAAGCTGAAACTACCCTAGGTACCTGTCCCCAATCTAATCACCTCCCTCTCCTGAGATGAACCCAAGTTAGTATTTATCATTTCTCTGCAAGTTTTTACATAATAACTAAAACTGCATGTATTCACAAACAATAGGGAGCACTGTTCTGCAGATTTTTTGGCTTTAAATAAATATTCTTATACTATATACACCTTTCAATTACTCATTCCTCCTCCCCCAACTCAACTCTGGTTTTGAGATTGGCCCATGATGAGACATTGAATTCTAATTCAATAATTTTCGCAGTTGTACAGTGTTTCATTGAATGAATATATGACAATTTACTTTATCATTTCCTGCTGGTGGACACTTAAATTAAACTATGTTGTAACAATTATTTTTGTACATACTTTTTTATTCACAAAGGAAAAAATATCTCTAGGAATGGCTGAGTGTTTTCATCTTAACTTTACAAGATATTGCTAAATTGCTCTTTATCCTGGATGTGCCAATTATTCTCCCATCATTGGAGAGAAGATTTGTATTTCTCCATACCCACACCAAATATTAGTAATTTTAGAGTTTTATTTTTTAAATTTTTTTATTGATTAAGTTATTACATTTGTGTCCTTATCCCCATATTTCCCCCAGTGCCCCCCACTCATGCCCTCACCCCCCTGTTGTCTGGGTCCATTGGTTAGGCCTATATGAATGCATACAAGTCCTTTGGTTGATCTCTCCCCCTCACTCCCACCCTCCCCTTCCTTCCTTCTGAAGTTTGACAGTCTGATCGATGCTTGAGTTTTAAAAATTTTTCTGAATTGATGGATGTGAAATGGTATCTCACTGAGGTTTTAACTTGTATTTTCCTGATTACTAGTGAGGTTATGCATCTGTTTTATTTCTATTTGGGTTTCCTCTTTTGTGAATGCCTATTCATTTCCTTTATTACTTTTCTATTGAATTGTTTGTACTTCTTTTATAGTTGTTCTGGAAATGAATGAGTTACAAATATCTTCTCCCAGAATGAAGTTCCTAATTTTAATGTAATCAGGTAATCAATATTTTCATTTTTGGTTGGCACCTCTTGTGCCTTGCTTACGAAGTATTTCCATAAGCCTGGCCATCATGACCTATGAATCAGGAAGTCATAGTTGGATTCCTGGTTGGGGCACGTGCCCAGGTTGTGGGCTTGATCCCCTGTGTGGGTTGTGCAGGAGGCAGCCAATCAATGGTTCTCTCTCATCACTGATATTTCTATCTCTCTCTCTCCCTCTCCCTGCCTCTCTGAAATCAATAAAAAATACATTAAAAAAAGTATTTCCATAAAATGCCATATTCACCCATTTTTTAATTTAAATTTTTAAAAATTTTCAAATGAACCACTTCTTTTTAGAGCAGTTTTAGGTTCACAGAAAAATTGAGTGGGAAGTACCCTCAGTTCTCATATATTTCTTGTCCCCACAATCTACATCCTGCACTACAGTGTTGCTTTTATTACAATTGCTTAACCTACATTATCACATTGTTGTTACCCAAAGCCCTTAGTCTACATTAGGGTTTACTTTTCTTGGTGTACATTCTATGGGTTTTAACAAACATACAATGACACGTATTCATCATTGTACTATCACACAGAATAATTTCACTGTCTTAAAAATCCTCTGTGCTTTGCCTATTCATCCCTGCCTCTACCCTAACCCTGAAAACCACTGATCTTTTTACTGTCTCTGTAGTTTTATCTTTTCCAAAAGATTATATAATTAGAATCATTCAGTATGTAGCCTTTTCAGACTGGCTTCTTTTACTTAGTAAATGCATTTACGTTTCCTCCATGTATTTTCATGTCTTGATAGCTCATTTCTTTTAAGCTCTGAATAAGATTTCATTGTCTGGATGTACCACAGTTTACCCATTCACCAACTGAACGACACACCTTAGTTGCTTCCAAGTTTTGACAATCTATCAACATATATAAAGAGCCAGGGGCTGTCACATCCGAAACAACCGAATGGATGACCAAACAGGCTGTATGGGGTGACCAGGCCGGCAGGGGGGTTAATGAGGGATGACCAAATGACTGAGCAGCAGGCTGCATGGAGCGACTAGGCTGTCAGGGGGTGCAGTTGGTGGCAACCAGGCTGGCGGGGGTGGGGGGCAGTGAGGGGCGATCAGGTCAGCAGGCAGAGGCGGTTAGGGGTGATCAGGCTAGCAGTGGGGTCAGTTAGTGGTGATCAGAAAGGCAGGCAGGTGAGCAGTTAGGAGTCAGCGGTCCTGGATTGTGAGAGGGATGTCCAACTGCCGGTTTAGCCAGCAGTCGGACATTCCCCGAGGGGTCCTGGATTGGAGAGGGTGCAGGCTGGGCTGAGGGGACCCTCACCCCCATGCATGAATTTTCTGCACCGGGCCTCTAGTATATATATACAAAAGCCTAAGTGACCATTATGACCGAACGACTGGTCACTATGATGCGCACTGACCACCAGGGGGAAGACACTCAATGCAGGAGCTGCCCCCTGGTGGTCAGTGCTTTCCCATAGCCAACCTCCCATGGCCCCTCCCCCTGGCCAGCCCCGTCAGGCTGGCCAGGTTGAGGGACCCCAGGCATGTACAAATTCATGCACCGGGCCTCTAGTTGTGAATAAATATGAATGGAGCTGCTATAAACATCCACATGCACATTTTTGTGTGAACATAAATTTTCAATTAATTTGGGTAGATACCAGGGAATGTGATTACTGGGTCATATGGTAAAAGAATATTTACTTTTCTGAGAGCCCACCACGCCATCTTTCAAAGTGACTATAGCATTTTACATTCCTATCAGCAATGAATGATTTCCTGTTGCTCCACATCCTCACCAGCATTTGTGTTGTCAATGTTTTGTATTTTGGCCATTCTAATATTTGAGTAGTGGGATATCATTGCTGTTTTAATTTGCAATTGCCTAATGACATATGATGTTAAACATATTTCTATATGCTTACTTGCCATCTGTATATCTTCTTTTGTGAGGTGTCTGTCGAGATATTTTGCCCATTTTTAAAATAGGGTTGTCTATTTTCTTATTGTTGATTTTTAAGAGTTCTTTGTGTACTTTGGATAACATTCTTTTATCAAATATGTCTTTTGCAAATATTTTATTCCAATATGTGGCTCAGTCTTTTCATTCTCTTGACATTATTTTTCACAAAGTATAACTTTCTAATTTTAATTAAGTCCAGCTTATCAAGTCTTTCATTCATGGATCAAGACTTTGGTATTTTATCTAAAATGCCATCACCATACCCGAGGTCATCTAGATTTTTTTCTATGTTATTTTCTAAGAGTTATAATTTTGTGTTTTAAATTTAGCACTATGATCTATATTGTGCTAACATTGAAGTGTATAAGGTCTGTGTATATATATATTTTGCATATGGATGTCTAATTGCTCCAGCACCATATGTTACAAGGACAATCTTTGTGCCATTTTATGTCTTTCCTCCTTTATCAAAGATCAGTTGACTATATGCATGTGGATCTATTTCCAGACTCTCTATTCTGTTCCATTGATTTGTCTGTTATTTCAACAATATCACATTGTCTTGATTACTGTAGCTTAATAATAAGTCTTAATGTCCAATAATATATGTCCTCCAACTTTGTTCTTCAGTAATGAGTTGGCTTTTCTAGGACTTTTGCCACTCCATATAAACTTTAGGGTCCTTTTATTTATATCAGTAAAATGACTTGCTGATGTTTTGATTTGGATTATATTAAATCTTTGGATGAAGTGGGAAGAAATGACAAGTTGACAATATTGAGTCTTCCTATTCATGAATAAGAAATATCTCTCCATTCATTTACTTCTTCTTTGATAGTTTTCATCAGAGTTTTGTAGTTTTCCTCACAAATATCTTGTAAATATTTTATTTTATTTATATGTAAATATTTTTGAGTGCTAAAGTAAATGATAATGTACTTTCAATTTAAAATTCTGCTTGTTCTTTGCTGGTATATAGAAAAGTGATTCAGTTTTGTACATTAATATTGTATCCTGCAAGCTTGCTATAATCACTTATTACTTCCAAGAAGTTGGGTGAGGTTTTTTTTAAATAATATTTTTGTAATTTTGGGGGGAATGTCTACATAGACCATCATGGCATCTGCAAACAAAGATAGCTTTATTTCTTCTTCCTTATATGATTCCCTTTTATTTCTTTTTCTCATCTTATTACATTACCATGAGACATAATAAAAAATGTTATTGATTGTAGTGATTTATTTTACAACAATATATAACCACAACACAAAGGTGTTGTTTACTGAAGTTTATGGGGGTGGGGGATATAGATGTACTTATTTAAATTGGCTTTGATTTGAAATCTTACACTTGCTAAAGTTGTAAAAATAACACAAAGAGCTCTTATATGCCATTAACCCAGCTTCTCCTAATGGCAACATCTTGCATAATCACAGTAAAATTAATGACATCAGAAATGAACATTTATACAATAATATCATTAACTAACCTAGAGACTTTGAATTTTTCCAGTTGAACAATTAATGCCACTTTTCTAGTCCAAGATTCAATCCAGAACCCCACTTTGCCTCCAGTTATTATATTTTGTTAACCTTCTCAAATCTATTATAATTCCCCAGTCTTTGTTTGTCTTTTATGACCTTGACATTTTGAAGAGCATGAACCAGTTATTTTGTAGAATGTCACAATTTGGGTTTATCTGATGTTTCCTCATGATTAAATTCAAGTTATGCATTTTTTGGCAAGAATATCAAGGAAGTACCTTCTCAGTATATTGTATCAGGTACAGCATTAAGATATGTCTTAATTCATTGTGTCTTATTATGCAATTTTAACTTTTGTCACTTGGTTAAGGTGATATCTACCAGTTTTCTTTATTGTAAGGTTATTGTTTTATTTGTAATTGTGGAGGGTTAAAAAAATCTTTCCACCTTCTAGTTGGACTAAAAATCAAATTAACAGAGATGGATTAAAAGAAAAAAAAATTAATAAACAAATGACCATTTGGGGGGAGCTATAAGAATGTGACCCAACACTCATTGGAAAGTTGAGGCTTATATGCTATTGTGGACAAAGGAGAAAAGGGATTAAGGGTTTTGGATTTTGAAAGGGAAAAAAAGGCAATTCATATGTAGCTGAAAAGAGCAGAACACATATGGCAAACAAATTTCTGTTAGGTAACCTAGAAACAATGGAACACCTGAGAGAAATCTAGCTAACAGCCTCCTGCTCAGACTCTCCTTATCTAATGCTAAGTGAATATAAGATTCCCTTCCTGGAATTGAACTTTTCATCTTAAATCTCAGACAGGAAAGGGGGGAAGTTCAAAGGTTCTTTCTGAGGTGTTTTTTTTTTTTTTTCATTTTCTCATCGGGGCCCATCGGGAGCTGGCAGCGCCTCCACTGCTGCCCTCTGCCAGCACCGCATCACTGAAGCCCACCATGTTTTGCACTGCCCCCTGGTGGTCAGCACACGTCATAGCGAGCTGTTAAACTCTGGGTCTCCCAGTTCAACTGGTGGTCAAACGACGAGGCTTTGTCCGATGGACATCCGGATGGACGTCTGGAAGACATCTGCTCTAATTAGCATGTTACCCTTTTATTAGTATAGATCTTTACATATGGAAATTGACTTTTGATAGTTACCAAAGAGTCACTCTCCTCTTGTAGCCCCCTTGTCTCTACTTCTATCTTCAACTTTCCTTGCATTTTAGATCTTATAAATAAGTCTGTCAAGAGACAAATGGATAGTCCAGCTTTGTAGAATTATGCAATTAAACAGTGCACAGGGGATCAAGGTTAGTGAGCAAGTAGACATTTAATTAATGTTTTTAAGTAATTCCATTTTACTAGGCTAATGTCATACTGGTTTAAGAAAATCGATCATTTGATGGATTTGTTGAGTACAATGCTAACACCCCTTCATCAGGACTTACAATAAAAATAGCAAACTGAGAGTGAATATATCCAGTTATACATGTCAGACATGTTATAGCAACTGAAAACAAACAAAATTAATATTATGCATTATTTTAATTTTGTGAAGGATGTTGGAACACTCTTCCTGTGAATGATGCCATACAAAACTAGTTTTCACTGTTGTGGTTACATAGTCACAGGAATAAATGAATATCAATTAGGTACTTGTTTTTAATTTATTTTAAGCTTAAAATGTTAGCTATCTCATTTGAATAATATATGTACCTATTTTAACTAATAGTCTTATTTTTTCAGCTACTTAGTTTAGAAATGATAATTTTAGCTTTAATGCATGTTTGGATTTGCAAATTTGTTACCCAGTTTATTTTCTTTAGAAATGTATTTCTAAATATCCATAACTTTAAAAGTAAAGTATTTCTATTATGTTCATGAAACCCCTTATCAGTGAGTTGAATATCTTCCATAATTAAAAAAAAATAGAAACACCAGTTGCCATGGCAAGTGTGAGTTTTAGGCTCGATATTCATATGAGGGTTGTCTTCAGAACTGTCTTCAAATGAATAAAAATTTAATGTTGAACACATTGTAGCAACTTTTTCCTGATATGCACAAAAGAGCCCGAGACTTAAATTAGGGTAAGGAATTGAAATTTAATTCTCAGGTGCTATTTTATAGTGAAGGCTGTTAAATTCTCTGATATAATTTTGCAGGCAAGGATTTAGAATTTATTCTTCCAGGGTCTTTATAAACAAATACATTAATAACTTCAGGATAGTTTATGTGATATCTCACCTTAATGTAGAGACATAGACTTATGAGCTTCCAAAGGCCCACCCTGTGTTAGGTAGGAAACTAGACATGAGCAGCTGGGATAGGGACTGCCCTGGGGCCAACATTGCCTTCAGATTCCTCTCTATGGGCAGCCCTACAGTCAGCAGGTCCTGAAGAAGACTGCCCGCGGGCAGGTTCAGAATGAGCTGGTTTTTGGCGCAAGCCAGAGGAAAAATACATGGCCTCAATGTGACCTTACTAGGGCCCTGGATGAATTATAATAAAAACTAGAGTCCAGTGCACAGATTCCTGGGGGGCGGGGTTCCCTCAGCCTGGCCTACGCCCTCTCACAATCCGGGACCCTTCGGGGAATGTCCAACTGCCCTGGCCTGCAGGGATTTGGGCATAAACCGCAGTCAGACATCCTCCGAGGGATGTAGCAGTGTTCCAAGGGGCAGGTGGCCAGGGAGGAACCCGAGTTGGAGCTGGTTGCTGCGCCGCTCACTGCTCCTGCTCATCCCCACCCGCTGTGCCTGCCACAGAGTTGGGAGAGGCTCCTACTGCCGCAGCTGCGCTCACCAGCCATGAGCCCAGCTTCTGGCTGAGCAGCAATCCACCTGTGGGAGTGCACTGACTACCAGTGGGCAGCTCCTGCATTGAGCGTCTGTCCCCTGGTGGTCAGTGCACATCATAGCCACTGGTCGACCGGTCGTTCGGTCGTAATGGTCACTTAGGCTTTTATGTATATAGATTTGTATTGTAGTTTTGACCCTCCCCACTATGGGTTTTCCTGTATGCATTATGGGTAAGGGCATGCGCAGAAGAAATACAGTTATATAACCCTTTTCTGTCAGTCATACCTGGATGCAAATAAAAGTCTCCACCTAGAAAACCCCTATTTAAACCAAATAACCAAGGGAGTTTGGGGCCATTTTCTCTCTTGACTGGCCTGCTCCTTGCTCCTTGTATTTTCAACAAATCCTACTTTGCTTTACTTTTGTTTTCGTTGGCCTTAAATTCTTTTCTGCATTGACGAGAACTGAGGTTCCAGCCAGTAACCCTAGTTGCTAACACTAACATTAAGATTCTGAGAATAACATTTGCACTTAGAATTTACACTGAAATGGCATCAAGAAGCCTGTTTGGTTTAACTTGTCCACAGAGACGTGACATTTATAGAAATGATGTGCAAGAGCTCAAATGCACACACCCACACATTAGTAAGTTTGGGACCAGAGTGCCCTCTGGTATGGCGGAATAACAAACAGTAACAGTAAGATCTTTCATGTAGTATACTACATAATTAGAATTTTTTTTGGGGGGGTGTGGTGGTGTGTATTTCATTAACCATTATACCAACTCTGTGAAACAGAAAACATACTATTACTACTGTGCTTTCAGGAAACAGAGGAATTTATTTTAGTGTACCTGCCTAAGGTCAAGAAGCAGAGTTGAGCCTTGAACGCTTATATTTTGACATAAGACATTGCTCTTTCCAGTTACCTATTGCCTTTCGTGTGAGAATACTTGAAATGAAATGTAAACACCAAACATAGGTGATGATTCCGTGTGTTTGGACTCAGACAAAGATGCACTTGTTGGGAGGAAAGGGCATGGAGTTTCAGTGGCTGAATTTAGATCAGCACTTCTCGGTGTTTCTGAAGAACACTGTTCTATGAGATGAAGGTAGGCATTGTATTGTATTAGCTATGGTTTGATTCAGTCTTGAGTAACAGAAAATAAAACACACCAAAATAACAGTGCTTTATGCAAGATTGAAGATTAATTCTCTCTCAGTTGAAGGAGTCTGGGAAGTAGGCACTGTGTGCCATGTGGTGACTCCACAATGATCAAGGAGCCAGGTTCCTGCTCTCTTGTCTCTCGTGAGCTTCCTACAGACTCAAAGGCTAAGGCTGTAGCCATCACGCTGCGTCCCAGCAAGCCAAAAGGAAGAAGGTAGTGGTGCCAACAAAGGAGTGCTCCTTTCTTTTAGGGCTGTT
>NW_005871123.1:832199-864408 GCF_000147115.1 Myotis lucifugus | reverse complement strand
TGATGCTATCCATGAATGCTCCATACGCCTGTCTTAAGTCTCTGTTTAAAAAACAAAATGTTTTTGTGGTCAAATAAGCCTCAGAAATGCTGAGTTAAATAAAGTTGTGTAGATCTCTTTAACGCCAGGTGTCTCAAAGATACGAATGTGTATTGTGACAAGCTGAGTGCAATATAACATTTAAAGTTCTCACGCTTGTTTGACCACAGAACTCTCGACTCAAGGAGCATCCTTCGGAATTAATAGTCCACAAAATGTACTTTGAGGAAATACTGCTGTACACTGTTGAATCCAGGATGTATGATTCCTGTCTGTTCCCTGCTGCCAGCATGAGCTGAACGAAGCCCTGTGCCTCCTGACTTACTTCACTTGGTTTTGTTCTATGTGTAAGTCAGTCAGTGATACAGTGAAGCAGACATAATGAACATGACTGTGGAGAAGTTTGCAAATATAAAGGATTATGGAAATGCCAAGTAATTGGATATTAAAGAGGAAATTCTTAAATTTCTGCCTAAAAAATGTTGAGCAATTTTCAGGTAGATAATCTCGTGCCCTCGAACACCTCTGTTAAGGGAGAGAATGGTTTGGAATAACACAACAGTAATAGCTACCACTGCTGAGCACACAGGGACTCTTTGGTGCTGCTGCTAGGCTGCCCACCCTGGACTGTGGCCCTGGACCAGGCGCGGCAAGTACATCCTTAAATTTAGCCTGACAATCGTGCTGTCTGTGCCTAGGTTATTCATTCACCCAATCTTTTACATGACTGTTTTACACCACTGTCTCTCTCCTCTAACTCTCAGCTCCTCCTCCTTCGTCCTCATTTTCTGCACATGATCCACTCCTACCTCACTGTGCACCCAGAAGCACTCAGAGAAAACTTGCACGGACTCTCCCTCAGCCTCCTGCCCAGCAGCCCTTGTACCTGCATACTTCACTTTCCCACCCGCTACACAGAAACCGCACAGCTCTCATCCGAATGTCAATTCTTTCCCCTGGGCACTAGTTTTCATCCCTCTTGCCAAGGGCATTACCCCGTCATTCTTTCCTCTATTTCCTACATCACCAATTTGTTTCCTTTTTGCTAGGCTACTTTCATTCGTACACAAACCTGCTTTTCTCCCATATTGAAAAACGAGGAAAAGAAATCTTTTCTCTTGACTCTATTTTTCTGCTCTAATTTGTAATAAACTCCTTGCTGTCTCCAAGTTTTCTCCACTCTTCACTTTGAACATCTCCAGTCAGGTTTTTGCCCCAGCACTGCTCTGAAACTGCTCCTGTCCGGGTCCGCAGTGATGGTCACGTTGCTAAAGCCCATGGCCCGTTCTCAGGCCGCATCCTTTGTGCTCAGTTAGCAGCATTGGGCACAGGAGGTCACCCTCCTCACCCACTTTTTAAATTTGGCTTCCAGGACATTGCTGTCTCCTGGTGTCCTTCCTACCCTACTGGGCATTTTTCTGATTGGAAAATGCAGCACATTAGTCATTCAAAAACCAAAATGCAGTCTCATTTTGGGGAAATTTCTAAAAGATTTCAAAAGTGAAAATGAGTGATTCAGAGCAGGTTACTTGGATTCTCTGAGTTAGTTTCTTCAGAGATAATGTAGAATGCTTTGGACTGCATGACCTTGAAGTTATCTTACACTGATTCTTGGAAAGCATTATGTGATTTAAAATATACCAGGTAAAGAGTCAAAAGCCCAATGTTTTACAAAAGCCCATTTTAACAATGTTGGGACCTTAGGTTAATCTCATAGCTTTTCTGAGCCCTAATCATCTCATCAGTTACATGGGAAATAAATATTTCCTGCCTTTCTATAACAAATGGTTATAAATATCAAAACAAATGAAAATTTGCATATGAATGTACATCAAGAATGCTGAAATGCTATGTGATAAGGAAGGGAACAAATACTTCAAGTCTTAGAATCAAAGAGGCAAATTCAAAACACAGATTCTAAATTTGTACTAGACAATTATTTTTAATATTTTTTATTGATTTCAGAGAGGAAGGGAGAGGGAGAGGGAGAGAGAGAAACATCAATGATGAGAGAGAACCATTGACTGGCTGCCTCCTGCATGCCCCACACTGGGGATTGAGCCCGCAACCCAGGCATATGCCCTTACCGGGGAATCAAATCTTGACCTCCTGGTTCATAGGTCGACGCTCAACCACTGAGCAAAGCTTGCCAGGTTACAGATTTTATTATGTGACATTCATTCCTTCCACCAGTCGTTTCCATCACAGAAGATGGCAGCCTCATCTTTCCTGTTGTCCAGGCCAGCCCAGCCTGGGATGATACATTTATTTTCTGTTGCTCTGACAGCCAACCCAATCAGAAGATACTTTCATTTCTACCTTCAAAATCTGCCTGTAGTCCCATCACTGCTTACCACTTTTACCACAGCTTGCTACCATCTTTCTGTTTCACCAGGATTGCTATAATAGCTCCTGGGTTCTGGCTTTTGTCCTTACCCCATGTAGTCACTCTCTATGCATTAGCCACAGTGGTCCTGTTACAACACATTAGACATGATGTCACCTCTCTGCTCAAAACCCTCGCAGGCTTTGCATTTTACTCAGAGTCAAAGGCACATCCTCACAATGGCCTACAGAAGCACACCCCATGCTTTGTTACCGCTCTGAACCCATCTCCGACTGACCTTTACACAGTCTGTTTCTCCTGCCAGAAACTGTCTTGTCTCAAATTTCTACATGATTAATTCCCTCCCTTTCAAAGTTTTTGCTCAAATGTCATTTTCTCAATAAGGCCTCCCTATTTAAAGTTGCAATCCATTCTGCCACTGTGACTTTCAATCCCTCTCCCTGGTTTCTATTTTTCTACATCACAATCACCCTCTAACATACCATATCATATACATATTTGTTATATGTATTTTTTATTGTCTATCTGTCCTTTCCAGTTCACTAACACAGGGACTTTTTTTTTCTCTTTTTCTCTAATGTATCTCAAGCATATAAGAGAGTGCCTAGTACATAGTAGGTGTTCAGTATTTCTTAAGTATTAAATGATCGAATTCTGAAGACAGCACTGCTAAATGGGCATTATATCTGTTTTTGCAGCTACATAAACTGAGGTGTGTAGAGACCAAACAAGTTCTCTAGCCCCACACAATGAAGAAACCGCATGGCTGGAGTCAGGCCACGATCTCTGCCTTGTACCACTGCAGTTACTCACCTCCTCTGACGGCTCCCATGTCCAAAGCCAGAGGATGGGAATGTTTCAAGAGGAGGGGATTGTCGACGGGCTGAGAAGCTTTCAGAAATACCAGAAAGAAAGAAGATTGAGAACAAGGCTGTAGTTCTCTGTCTCTGGGTGATAGTGACCTTGGCAGAAGTTATTCAGTAAGTAGTACCGAAGCCAAAGTCAGAGAGCAGTGGCCGAGGGAGTGGAATTGAAAGTAAATAAGAGAAGGCTGAGTAATTACTACTCTTTACAAATTCTGCGGATGAAAAGGAGAAAAGGCTATAGTTACATGGAAAAGAAAAGTTGTGGTTTTTTTGTTTGCTTTTAGGATAAGTTGAACATATTTATTAGAAGAAGGAAAGGAGGCAAAGACAGATTAAAATATAGGTCTGAGGATAGAGGTAAACAGAATGGAGTGCTTTCTGGGAATGTAGTGAATAAAATCGTGCATCAACATTCATGGAATATCCTGGCCAGTTGTTTTGTTGAACTGTGAGGCATGTGGTCTGTGGTCAAGCACGGGTTAAAGTCTCCCCCCACTTTACTTTTCCTTGTCCCTTGGAAGGAACTGTTCTTATTTTCCTTAGTATTTTTTCCTATAAGTTACCATTTTCCTAACCTCCTACCTCAGTTCCAAATACCAATGTCTTCTCACTTCTGATCTGATCTCACTTGCATCGTTACTGATTTCGTTTTTCCCCCTCCCATCTCAATGGAAAGACATCCCTATTTTCCCCCAAGTTCAAACTGTAAGGCTAGAATAACTTTTCTCTCATTCAAAACTCTACTCACCAAGTGCTTTATCTATACTTATAAATAAGATCTCCTATATATAGAATATTCCCTCTGGATATCACTTTCTTGAGTTTCCAAAGAAAATGTAATGATTTCCTTTATACAAGTATATATTCAACTTCTACTACACTGGGCATTGTGTTTAACTTTGTGAAATCCTAAAATTCATGCATATAGATGGAGGAAGACAGATGATAAACACATGATAATACCATGTATTAAGTGTAGCAATGCAGATTTTTTTCACAGTTAAATAGGCATCTATAGTATGCTCATTCCATAATTTGTTTTTGAGTGACATAGATTTCCTTTGTTCTCCTAAGCTCACTTGACTTGGGTTTCTGTGGCTTGGAGAAAAGGATTATTAATTAATAGGCTCAAGTTATCAAACTCAGCAGGTGGCAGGGAAGGCTTCCAGGAAAGCTTTGTGGAAGAAGTAATGTGTGAAGTGAGACAGAAGTAAGAGAATAAGAGTCAGGCTCTAGCCCGAGGAAGTGAGGGGAGAAATGGGAGGGTGAGGAGGCAGTCAGGATGGAGGGAATAGCAGAGGTTCTGAAGGAACACAGTTCTGTAGGAAAACGTCAGACGGCGTTTCAGGAGAGAGAAAGTACAAGGCAGGGAGCACCAGGTGAAAGACAGGAGAAACGGTCCAGGACCAGAGCCTGGAGGATCCCAATGGGCCATGCGAATGGCTTTGAGCATTGTTCAGGCAGTGGGCAGTCAAGCCAGGGAGTGACAGGGGCAGGTTTGTGGGTCTGTAGAGGATGGATATAAGGAACAAGTCTTGGAACATAACACCTTCAACATCAAACCTATCTTCTGGTTGCCAGCTCCCCTAAACTTCCTGTTGCTTCAATTTTCTTTCTCTATTTAAGTAAGAGAGCATTTGTGACTTGTGCTGCTTAAAGATGGTGACCTTTATTCTTCCTTTCCCTCAACATCTCACATCAGTATTTTAAATAACATTCATAATATTTTTCTGTAATTTAAAGAAGAGAACAAAACTGGGGATGAAAGTAAAGGCTAAAAAGAAGAAAAGTGAAACAGGAGGGAGGGCATTTGTCTCCCTCCAGTTCCCTGAGGTTGTCCCTCTCTTGAGAGTGAAAGACGATATAATCAGAGTGATGGCCTCAGAGTAGAAGACCTTTTATCCAGGAAATTAGCGGCCGGTAGTTGTTTAATAAAAAGGTTTTATTAAGTATGGAATAATCATCTTAAAAGATACATCTTTAATTTGTTTTAGCATAAATAAATATGTGAATAAAAATGATTTGCCAATCTTTTATATTATTTTATTTCTTTAGATTTATCTTTATTGTTGAAAGTATTACAGATGTCTCCCTTTCCCCCCTTTAATCCCCTGTTGCCCCCCCGCCCCCAGACCTACTGTGATTTGTCAATCTTTTGATTTAGGATCAGTATCTAATTAGCTCACTGATTAGAATTCTTTTTCTTTTCTTTAAAGCTCAGCCTCAATTTGTCACATTTTTAAGTTTATTTAAACTGATGTACAGTTAAATTACTTGTGAAACAATGAGTTTAGAATTCCAGATTTTCTTCAATCTTTTACAGTTGCTTCCCATAGGCCTCATTAGACAGCAGTATTTGGAGCAACTTCTCTTTGGAGGGCAGTGGGTGCAGTGATCAAAGGGCAACGTGAGGGATCTGTGTGGTGACAGGAATGTGCCTTGATTTGGTTGCTTTAGCATCAGTATCCTGGATGGGATATTATTCTGTAGTTTTTGAAGATGTCACCACTGGGGAAGATTGTTAAAGGGTACATTGGATCTTTCTATTATTTTTTTTTAAATTTATTGATTTTAGAGAGAAAGAGGGAAATGGAGGGATGGATAGATGATAGATAGATAGATAGATAGATAGATAGATAGATAGATAGAAACATTGATTTGTTGTTCCACTTACTTATGCATTTACTGGTTGATTCTTATATGTGCCCTGACCAGGGACCGAACCCTCAACCTTGATGTATCTGGATGATGCTCTAACCACTGGGAAGCTACCAGGGCCTTTCTATTATTTTTTTTTTTATAATTGCATGTGAGGTTACAATTACCTTAAAATAAAAAGTTTAATTTAAAATATTTATTGAGCACCTGTTATATGGAAAAAACTATTATAGACACAGAAGATATTGCAGTAAATAAAACATAAAAATTTTTGTACTCAGAACATACATTCTAATGTAGGAGAAATTCTTGTGGGTGAGCCCACTTTTCCCAGTGTTCTGCCTTGGCATCGAATGCAGTGCCATTCTGGAAACTGCTGACATGGAAGCCTTAGATATAGTGTCATTGATTTGGTCTTTGAAAAAGCATGTTCTTATGGCAGAGGGGGAAGCTGTTCCAAGTTTCTTTGCAGGCAGCACATGTGGGTTAGTGGGAGCCCAAGCAAGTCCTCTCTAGAAGACTGGAGGTACAGCATAATGATAGTAACTGACTTACCATCTGTGGTTACATTTAAAAAAAAACTTTGAGGAGGAAGCTGAGGATCTACTGTTATCAGATGGAAGGCTACTCATTTGGGCCATATTTTCTGTCTTGTTTGAAAGCATCACCATCTACTTTGTCCCTTAAGCAGAGAAATCTTAATGTGCTACTTGTCTGTCCTATCTCCCTTACACTCTATAAATCTAATCTGTATACCTAGGACCTCCTCCTCCTTCACTTTTCCTCTGCCCATCTTCTCTTTCTTTCTCTACTTCCAGTACAAGTTAGATTATTAAGATCTCATGACTCCTTAGTATCTATTCAGTAGTTTTGTTTGCTATCCAGAATCTCACCACCACCTTAATTCATGATTTATATTGTTTTCTGACTTACCTCTTAAAGACAAAAATCTGATCATGTCACACTCCTGCTTAACATCAGTGCCAGGTCCAAACTCCATGGACTGGCTTTCAAAATACTTCCGTATCTCACCCTATCATACATTCAAAACTCTATTCTGAGCACTCCCTGCAGCATGCCCTGTCCTCCTGTAGCTGACCTCCTTATCATTTCCTAAATGCCCTCCTTGTTTCTGCATTTGGTTTCCCTACCATCGCAAGTTTCTATCCTATCATTCTGCTAAAACTCAACTTATGATTTAACACCTGCTCTAACACAACCTCTTCTCTGGTACCTTTTCTGAAAACCGCACACTTCAAAGTCAAAGAAGGGGTTCTCTCTCCTATACCATAGCATTATAACACTTGTCGCATTGACTTACGGCTATTTCTCGCTATGTCTGTCTCCACCATTAGTCCTGCTACTGAGTAATATAGGAAGTTTCAGAAGGTAGATTCCTTTCTATAAGTGTCTTGGGAAGAACATTTTCTCCCTGTGCATTTGTCCTTTTCTGCTTAGGCAGAAAACCCTTGTTTGTTTTGATGTTCCAATTTTCCTTGGAAGTAAAACAAGATCAAGCCCAGCAGCACCCCCTGCTCCCCCCTTTTGTAGTGCCCCAGAATGTGTGCTTGTGTCACTCAGGCCCAGAATTGATCTGCTTGAAAAATCACTATCTCGTCTTCTTCATTTGCTACTTCGATTGACCTTGTACTAAGAACAGCAAAAGTCATCCCAACCATGTCCACATTTGACCTTTGATTCAGGAAAGTTTGTGTTAATCCAAGTATCACTGTATGGTGAACGCTGTTTCAGAGGTCACTAGTTTTCAAATATTACTCATACAAAGAACACTATTGTGAGCTTGAGATCTCTGTCTGTAAATCTGGCTGTCATCTATAAAGTGCTTTGAGGTTCTTCAACATTGGAGAAATGTGTAATGCTTTAATTTACTGACATCCTTCGGATACCCAGCAGATGCTACGTTGCCATGCCAACATACTCAAACATCTTAGAGCCATGCAGACCTTTACACTGCTCTGTGGAATAGTTATCAGGGCTTCTTGCATTTGCCAGCACTTTTGTAGTGACACATGGATAGCAGCGGATATCAAGGTACAAAGAAGGAGAGTTAGAGTGCCCCTGGACTACTTCATGTTTTTATTGCTATTTATTGCAGGGCTCATGCTATATCATTGTGAATGTTATTACTATGGTTCATACACTATGATCATGTGCACATACAGAGGGATGATACATATATTTCTACCGTTCTCCTGAAGAGCTTCAGTATTATGCATATTATTCCACACTTAAAACACTTAACATCATTACATTGAAAACAGAAGAAGCAGAGGAGGGAACAGAAGGTGACAAATGAGGAGGAGGAGGGAGAGTGGGAAGGCAATGTGTAGCAGGAAGAGGCCAGACATGGGAGAACAGGGATATGTCAAATTCGTAGAAAATAGCAAGCCAGTCTCTGACTGATGACATGCATTTGCTGTGTCCCTCACAGTGCTTGCACTTACGGGGTGCTGTTAATGAGGAAGGCCACTGTCTCCCTGTGGCAGAGACCTCTGTACACATAGCAGCACTGACAGAAAATCACTCATTAGAAGTGCTCTCCAAAGATTGTTGCACAATGCTGATTTCCTTTTATTTTATGATTTCAATTCACATTGGGGAGAAATTTCATCTTTTCCGTCCCAGGTCCCCTGAAGGCAGGTTTACTTACCTGCAGTTTCTAGAAGCTGTCTGATTATAATCACCGTGGTAAGCCCCCAATCTCTACACTCAACCAACAGTAAAAACCTTTCAGAGAACAAACAGCCTGAACACACCCAGCTGTTCACTTCGGTGGCACTCTCAGTGGACTTGCTGCTTCCTGGACACTAGACCCTGCAGATGTAGGGCTTTGAAAGGACACGGACCTACATTGCAATTCTGGTTCTGAAGGAATGTGACCTTGGGACAGCCACTTCACTTTTCCAAGTCTCCGTGTCCTCAACAAGATTACTGTAAGGACTAACTGAATAGGGATGTACCAGCATTAATGCCTCACATAGCAAGTCCTCTAAATGTGTGTGTTTTTTTCTTTATAGCTACCTTGGCTGCCCATTACTTGGGAATCCCAACTCCCAATATTCTGACTTGTTGAGACATATCTGCAGGCTCAGGCAGCTTCTGCCACCGTCACAACCAGCAGTGGAGGCACCTTGGGCGGGTGGAGGTGGCGGCTTCATCGATATGATAACTTCAGAAGAAGCTATCACAAGGAGCCGTGTAGCAGGGAAGGAAGAAAGCCACAAGGTTATTGCTGAGAAAACTGTGTTGTTACCTAGATATGTAGGCATTGCCTGTAGGCTAAAGAATAGTTGGAGAAAACACTAAAGCCAGACTGGAGATATAATGCCAGGGCAGAAGAAAAACTGTTTTGTGCTGCTAATTATGGACCTGGCTTCACACCAAAACAATCCAGGAGATTCCTCCCGTATAATGAGATGTCTGTCCCTGGTCAATTTTGCCCCACCTGCCTTACTCCAGCGTGATTTACATGGATTGATAAGGGCAATGCTTTAACAGTCTGAAAGGATACCAAAAGGTTTTCAAACTTCCTTTGGTTCCCTATTCCAAAACATGCATAACCTTGGTCAGAAAATATTTCCCGAATATCAGCACTGTCTTATTGTGTGACTGGTATCCTTAGGAATCTCTTAGGTTTGGAGCAAGAAATTCTAAATATCGCCTGGCCAGTGTGGCTCAGTAGTAGAGTGTCAACCTATGAACCAGAAGGTCACAGTTTGATTCCAGGTCAGGGCACATGCCTTGTTTGTGGGCTCGATCCCTAGTAGGGGGTGTTTAGGAGGCAGCCAGCCGATCAATGATTCTCTCTCATCATTGATGCTTCTATCTCTCCCTCTTCCTTCCTCTCTGAAATCAATAAAAATATATTAAAAAAAAGAAATTCTAAATATGATCCGAGGAAGGCACATCTGAATTCTGTCTGAAAAATGAAATCATGAAAGAGTTAATCTTGAGTGATGGACAAGTTAAAAATCTTTAAAAATATTTTCCATTACAATTGACATACAATATTATATTAGCTTCAGCTGTACAACATAGTGATTAGACATTTAAATAATTTACGAAGTGATCACTACGATAAGGTGATTGAGAGAGTGAGAGAGGGTTTTGAGTGAGAGAGGAAAATGGGCAAGTCATTCTCTTTTAAATTTATTTTAATTAATTTATTTTAATATATTTTTTATTGATTTCAGAGAGGAAAAGAGAGGGAGAGAGAGAGATAGAAACATCAACAATGAGAGAAAATCACTGATCGGCTGCCTCCTGCACACCCCATGCTGGGGATGGAGCCTGCAACCCAGGCATATGCCCTTGACTGGAATCGAACCCAGGACCCTTCAGTTCACAGTCTGACACTCTATCCACTGAGCCAAATCAGGACCGGTCAAGTCATTCTTAGTTGAAAAATAAACAAACTTATGCCAGTGGGGATAATCTTACTCAAAATCTAGAGACCAGTCTTAGCTAGAAGTGAAGGAGGCAGGAGGAAATCTCTGTGAGAAGATCTCGGTGCCCACAGCCTTTCCAGTCTCTCCTAACTGGCATGATTAGCAATGTGTTTTGAGCACTAAACAACGTACTTTATACCAGCGTCCCAAGGAATCAGAAGGCAGTTATGTTCAGACTATTCCCAGACAGCGCTTTCACAGTCACCTTCATGTGAGAAACACAGGACCTTAGATGCCATGGTGGACTCTGAAACCTCTTAACTTGATTTCGGTTAATATCAGGGTCCATGCGTTACTGAGAGTGCCTCTCAGGTTGGTGATACTGTGTGCAGAGTGACCTGGTTAGAAACAGGAGACTTGACAGATTTCTGCTTTCATCTAAGAAGTATTTATTTTTTGTACTTGACACTACTTTGAAGGTATCAAGGAACAGCAAAAACACCACCTTCGAAGGACGGTGAGATATCAATTACTTTGAATTACTCCCCAGCTCCCTCCCTTAATTACCTACTCTGTTAGCTGGGATTTATTACAGAGTAACAATAGTGATGCTTTGCATTTACATACTCCTTTTCTCCAAGGAGTTCAAAGCTCTTATAGATATGACTTCACTATTAATATAATTTAAAATGTTGAAAATAGTTACATGAATAAGGAAATTATAAAGTACCCTATATTCCAAATTTTTCAGGTGAGACATAATCAAAGATAGTTCACGGTGACATTCAAATTTGAGAGAGAGCCTTATAATAATAACCTTTCTTTCTTTATATTTACATGTATTGCTTATTATACATGGCTCTCATGTTTGTTTGCTGATTGAAAAATATATTCCAAGGTATATAAAATGAAGATATCAGAAAGTATTAAATGATAATAATACTGCCACTAGTGCAATACTCTGCCCACTCTAAGATTTAAGTAATGGATCCCAACTTTTTTGTAGTATGAAAATCCTTGCATTGTAACAAAATATTTTGAAGATGCCAGGAGGTGGAACTTGCATTTTTAGGTTCATTGACTAGAAAATACATGATTAGGAAATCTACTATGAATCATGCTGGAATGTTTAATATTCTATCCATTAACCTGAAAAAATCCTATGAGATAAGTGAGGATAGCTCTAATTAACCTCGTTCTGTAAATGCAAACTATCATTCCCTCAGTCTACATTCAATGTGCTTATATCCCTACTAGAGACCCAATGTATGAAATTCGTGCACTGGGGGCGGGGGGAGGTCCCTAAGCCTGGCCTGCACCCTCTCACAATCTGGGACCTCTTGCTCCTAACCACCCACCTGCTTACTCCTAACTACCTGCCTGCTTGCTCCTTACCGCTTGGCTCTCCGCTCCTTAGTGCTGCCACGGAGGCAGGAGAGGCTCCTGCCACCATCGCTGCACTTGCCAGCAGTGAGCCCAGCTTCTGGCTGAGCGGTGCTCCTGCTGTGGGAGCAAATTGACCACCAGGGGACAGCTCCTGCATTGAACATCTGCCCCCTGGTGGTCAGTGTGCATCATAGCGACCAGTTGTTCTGGTCGTTCAGCAGACACCGTTGCTGGGATATATATATATATATATTGCTTTTCAGAGGTTTGTTTCCCATTGGTGAGAACAACTGGTCTAAGTTTTAAAATCAGTGTTTTGAGGAGCAGTTGTTCATATATGGAACAATTGTGTTGAACTCAGAAAGAAGACTGAAGGACATCATTCAGTATTCAAGAGCTCCTCAATAGCTCGTGAGCTCTCCTTTAGGGTTAAAAATACTTGTACGTTAAAACAATGGAATTTACATGCTTCAGAGGTTTTCTTTTCCCTTATCTTGTCTGTTAGAATTAATAAGTTAGAAGCATTCAGCTCAGAATGGAGGCTTGATTGCATGCCTTTTGCTAAGGATCTGAGACGTGAGGAGACTGCAGTTTGAGATACTTACAGAGTATGCGCCTCTTGGACCTAGAGCTGCCATGCATAGTTTTCCTCTTTATATCCTATTATTTGTATTTAAACATGCTCTAATGCTTCTAAAGATATTCTAAAAATTATAAGGCTTTTGTGTTCAGGCTAGAGAGGGTCATGAAAGCTAAGTGTTTTGTTTCTAATCTATCTTATCTGAGTAGTAAATTATGGCACACAAGATCAAAAAGCATAGAATTATCTTCTTTCAGAATTTTGTTTAGTAATCTTAACCTCTGGTTGTTGTTGATAATCCTAAAAAACGAGTCAAGTTTGGAAAAAGGCAATGGAATTTTGATTAGGAGACATTTATTCTTAATTCTAGTTTAGACTTTATCTTACATTGCTTTGAGATGCAATTGTATTACCATACACAACAAAAACAAATTTATGCAGCATCTTTCTTCTAAGGAAATTAAGAGGTTGGAAGCAACATTTTGTTTATTGAATAGGATATTGAGAAGGAAACCCTAAATCAGCGAATGCTTCTAAATCAGTTACTTGATTGTATTAATTATCTCTTATGCCTTTATTCTCCATTTACAGAAAGAGGTTAATTACAGCTACCCTCACTTACCTCTTAGGACTTTTTAGGAGAAAGAATAGAATAATAAATACACTTGTATATCTAAAGTGAGATATTCAAAATATGAATTATAACACTACAACACTATTTTAGCACAGGAATGTACTGTATTCCTTTAGAAAGGAATTTTTTTAAATGAGAATATTTTCTATAAAAGAAAGATTCTTAGATTTGGATTAAAAAAGAGTAAATAGATGAAGAAGATAGGTGCAAATATCAATAAGTGAGAAGGGAGGGGTGAATCCAACAAGAAAAAGAATTTAACGTCTCTGCTGTATCATTTAATTGGAGAGGATTCCGGTGGGGTTTGCACTTTGAGAATGACAGGGCACAGTAAATGGGCAGGGAGTATAGCAGATGTTACTGAATCTAAGGTGGATATGTCTAAAGCTGAACTTACTAGCTGCTCCAATAAACTAGCTTCCTTCAATTGTTTCTCCTAAATTGTTCAGTTAAATGATAATTCTACTCTAAACCCAGAAATGAACGTTTTAGTCACTGTTCTCTTTTCTTTCTTCTTCTTCTGTATCCAAGAAGTGTTCAGATGCCATAAAATTCTTTTGCCAGATTGTCACTTCTAATTCTCTCTGTCTTTCACTGTCATGCTGCTTTCATCTTGTACCAGGTCATCATGTCTCCAGGCACTTTCCTTTTCTGATACTTACAGAATTCAACAAACTAATAGCTCCTCTTAAAGAATTACTTGCATCAGGTCAACTGTTTCCTCACAATTCTTTGGTGATCCTCATTTGCTAATGAATGAAGTTCAGGCCGTTTAGTCTACTAGAAATCGCCAAAAGTTTGCCTGAATCCACTTTTCCAAACTCACCATTTATACTCTTATCAGACTGACCTTGTACCATGTCCCTTAATTCTCTGTGCTTCATCCTCACTCAGATGCTTCATTCCAGCTCTTCTTCTCCACTGGAACTTTTTCTACTCTCCAACATTTTTTCCAATTCAGTTTGTCCTTCAAGGCTTCCCTCAAATTTCGACACTGGTAGGCTGATGCCTGAATCAAGTGTGCGCACCTCTTCCCAACTTTGTGTTCAGTGATATCTTATTAGCAGTTTGAATTCAGCAGTGGTGGGAATATTTACACAACAGCAATTGGCAAACAGTAAAAATCAGCCCTCCCTCTCTTACCAGAACCAGTTTTTAAACAAGCACACCACTGCTACTACTTCCAAATCTTTTTTATTGTTCACACCTGCTTACTTTTTGTATCACTCATTTGGACCCTTTTTATGTACTAAAATAAAAACTTAAAAAAATTAATTTATAGCTTGACTTTCTAACCTGAAAGTTCACTGGCCAAGTCCCATATTTTTTTTGTGTATTCTTCTCAGTCTGAAGAAAAGTATTTACTGCATTTTCATTGGTATACAGCTCATCTTAGCTTCTCTAGTTCTCAAGATTATTGTCTTTTACAAATTCAGAAATTATGTCTTATGAATTTTTTCTTTCTATCAATCCAGAGTCTAGTATGATATCTCATTTATCTTATATATCCAAAACTTTTTATTTGAATCACTTCTGTAAGCTCATGATGAGTGCTAAACAAATACTTATTGAAGAGCCATATTAAAGGTTTTCTAAAAAACAGTTTGTTCCAAACATAAGCCAAATTGAAGGGATAACTTAATGATCTTATACTTTTAACACTGAGCCAATATCTTTGATGTTGACTAGAATTTGTAAGTATCCTACAGATAGACTAGGATGTCCAGTAGGTGAGTAGGTTCCAACATGCATTGAGTATTTACTGTCTTTCAAGCCCTATGCTAGACATATATATATATATATATATATATATATATATATATATATATATATATATGTTCTAGAAACATTTAATTCTGATGTAATTTTTCTGAAGTTGGTCTCATTAGTATGCTCATTTTACAAATGAGGAAATTGGCCTTGACATAGTTATGTGACTATACCCAGTAGTGCCAGCTCATTAAATGACAGAGTGACTCCAAGCCATCCTAATTCCAGAATTCTCATCTTAACCACCATATGTCTTAATTGCACACAAGAACAACTTTATAGTAGTGGTACTGCATTACATTTTTAATGTTTGCCCATACTAAGCCAAGAAAGTTCTGAATATTACACTGAAATTTTGGAACCAGTCTTTTAAAAATGCTTCTTTTAATTAGTGAAGTTTTGTTTTCAGCCTACTCTACTATCTCATTTTGAAGTGAAAAAAAATATTGTTGGTTGAGGCACCATTTTAAAAAAATAATTCTTTATGGAGATCTTACTTTCTGCCTTAGTGCTACTCCAGATGGTCTGGGAATTAAAATGTTTTAAGGGAACTTATGATACCTTTCCTCAAAGATCTGATAAGCTAGTTGAGCAATGGCAATTAGCATGCATGAAACAAGCAGAAGACAATTAGGTGGCAATCTCAATGGTACTAACTGATAGAATTTAAAAACTAGGAGATATTAGTAAAGGCAAAACAACAACTGGTAACAGCTTCAAAGATGAAGTGGGAGTGGGACCTTGCAGGGTGGTTTTAGAGACGGAGGCATTTATACATCATTTGTACAAATTACAGAACTTCAAGGTTATGACTTGTTTTATTCTGAATAAACAACTGCCTTGCTGACAGAGTGCAATTAAATGCAGTGTTTACATTTTTTTATTATGCACATAAGTGTCCAGCTATTCATCATATCCATTTTCCTCCCCGTGCTCCTTGATCTTTTGAGGGTGTCTGGGAAATAAAAGCACTAGAGCCTTTGAAAGAAAGCACAGGAACTTTTGGCTAGGAGACTGCAGGCTTGAGAACTGTTGTTTTTGAACCAGTCACTGCCTCTTTTTAAAAAAACAAAACTCAGTTTATTTCTTGGAGTCTGTGAGCTCACAGTAGAGGCAGCCATTGTCTCCACAATAATTTTAGTCATTTTCCCGGGTGACTCAGCAAACACCTGACTGCCCTTCTGCTCCTCTCCTATTTGTCTTGCTTTGCTCCCAGACAGGATCCCCAAGTTCACCCTCAAACTTGGTTAAATATAGTAAGTGGTCCTCTGTTCAGCCTCCACACTCCTCCCTCTGCTTCTGGCACATTGCTGGGTAAACAAATGTCCTTGTCTAATTTACAGTGACAGGCTTTTGCAAAAGAGTTCTTCTCTGGAGCCAACAATACAGAAGTGCACGCCCTGATCTGGAAGGGTTACTTTCTTGTGTCGATACTTCCCAAATGACTTGCTTATTCAGTGACCGCCTACATCTTTCCTTCTTGATTTCCTTGGCTTCCTGCAATCATTTCAGATCAGTGGGTTGCCTTTCTTCTTAGCACTGTGAGAGACTTAGAGGAGAACACAGTAATAATCATCTGACCTCCCCCTCATTTATGAGCATCTCCCTTTCTTTTCTGTTGCATTTTGATTCCCCCTGTAACCTGGCTATAGCCATGGCCTGCATTCTTTCCTATTTTCTGTTTTTCTCTCTTAGATTTTTTCCTTGGGTGATAACTGCTTATCTGATGCTTGCTGGATTTCCTTCCAAGTTCTCAATATTGAATCTGGCTCTATCTGAGTCGATATCTTTTTAAGTAAATTTCATCAGAAAAGATAAGTCCATTCAAGTCATGACACACTGTCTTAAGATTCTTTACTGCATATGCTAGCTATATCAGGCTCTTTTGTTCCAAAAAGGTCTCTTCAGTTCTAGCTCGTAGCAGCTAGATGCAGGACCTGAATTGCCCCTCTAAGGCTCATGGCAAAACACACTGTTCTTGGCTCCCTCGTTCCTCAAGAACTCTTCCCCTAACAATCATTTGTAAAATCCCAGAGAAATTAATCATAGGAGAGTTCCAACTTTTTAGTTTTTAAAAAATATATTTTATTAATTTTTTACAGAGAGGAAGGGACAGAGAGTTAGAAACATTGATGAGAGAGAAACATTGATCACCTGCCTCATGCACACCTTGACTGGGGATGTGCCCGCAACCAAGGTACATGACCTTGACCAGAATCGAATCTGGGACCCTTCAGTCCGCAGGCTGACGCTCTATCCACTGAGCCAAACCAGTCAGGGCGAGAGTTCCAACTTTGATAAGGCCAATGCTCTCCATTTCTGTGTGTCACAGAGACAAACAGAATGGGATACACTGGGGTGGGCAGAGAGGGATGCATGGATATTTGTTGTCTTCAGCAACCCTATTAAAAACTCTTTTGGAGTCCATACTGGGTAACAGAATAATTCTTCCTTGGGAATAGCCTGGCAGTGAGTTTGTTTGGCTAATGTGTATGCTGAATTTCACTATTTATTGCCTTCTTTACTTACATTTAAGGTAAAGTCCAAAGTGTGTGCTTTCTCTTTATTATTTGTAAACCAACATGAGAAAATGAGCAGAAACAAAGGGGCCTCTTGATGACTGTAAAAATATGCTGTGTGGGTAGGATGTAGTTAGAGTTGATGACTATAAGAGATGTGCTGATATTTAAAAATGTGGTAGGATTGGTTTTAATCAGGTTTAGTAAGACCCGTAGACACAGGAATAGCTGTCATGAAGGAGGAAGTATTTATACTCATAGATCCCTAGAAACATGGTGCATGACATACCATGCGTGGCCACAGGGGGAAACAGCAGGGCTGGTCAGAGGTAGAGGGAGTGAAAGGCAATGTGGGCAAGAGGCATTCCTCTGAGAGTCCTCGTTCCTTTTCTTGGAGGAAAGTATTTAGAAATTGAAATCTGGGTTCTAGGCATTCTTTTCCTTTATTTACTTATTTTTGCTTTGTTACTTTAGCTAAGACTCCTAGAACTATGACAGGGAGCAGGTGAGATGTGTTACAGGTTTAGGATGAACTAACTTGAATAATTGTAGTGGGCTCTGGGAAATAGGGCTGTCCCTAGCTGTCTGATAACTGGTCCTGAGTAGTGGCTCTGAGCATGAGGGCTAGATAGAGGAGGTAGTTGTGGGGTATAGGTTTTGGGTTGGTTGACTTGCATATGGAAGTCACGTTGCCGGAGGGGTTGTTTGTTATCTCTAGGAACTGGCTTATGTTGGAAGGGGCAGTCTCTTTCAGTGTCAGCAAGGTCCCAAGATATCTAAGCATCAGAATAAAGAAATATGCTTATTACGGCTGGTAAATGTTTTTTAAAAAATGTCAACAAAACACAATCTGATTAGTAGCACTTGCTGAATTCCCTAGGTGCTTGAGCAAGGCTGTTGCTTAATGTAATCTGTTTATGCAGGGGGTCATGATGACATTCTACTTAATGACCTGAGGTTCACCTTGGTGTTGAGAATGAATTTCGGTCATGGTCAAAGTTTAGTGTTTTCCTTCCTCTGAATGATGACTCACTTATATTTCCTGTGCAAACCACTAATGCATTTAGAGTTGCATTACAGTGATGAACTGTTACCTAAAATGCATTAGAGATTGGAGCATGGAATTAGAATTTTCCTTAAGAATTTGAAGAAATAAAGAACAGTTTGTGGAAGGTTTTATATCATCAGCTATCAAATAAGAAAATAAAACAATAATTTTTAAACCATAAAATTTAGAATTTTTAAAAGAAAAAATTTAAAAATTTCCTCTAACAATTCATTTTATGTTTAAGATATATTTGTAAATGGGAATTTTAATATCTTCACAAACTCATGAATACCTCCCATAGATGTTTTAAAAAAAACGACATGGAAAAAATGGATAACAATGGCCTTTACCTAATATTGTGAGATGATTCTCCATGTTTTTCTTATATTTGTTTGCATCTTTTGGGCAGAGGCACTAATTGCCTTTTTTTCTGATTATTTTTTCTAGAATATTTGTGCAGAAAATAGACTTGGAGGATAGAGACAGTATCCCTACTGAAGCAAAGGTTGGTTAGGCTTATTGTGTGTTATAAAAACTGGGTTTTCCTGAGCTTAGGGTTCTGCTTTGTAATGCAGCCCACTGTGTCTATAGGCTTCTATCTGGCCCTCTTTGTGTCACCCCGTGGAAATGAAGGCTCAGGGAACCAGTGCTAATGCTGACTCTCTTCCTATTACTATTGCTGTGATTTACACATTGTCCTTTGTCTCTGAACAGGAACCTCATGTCTTCCATCAGCATTCATGAAACTGGGGCAGATTGACGTGTTAGCTTGCAAGCAGGATATATAATCTCAGATTTTCCACAATTTTTCACACCTAGAGAAATTTGTGCACATGTGTACCAAAGGTATATTACAAGAACATTCAGAACAGAAATGTTTATGATATTAAAAAACTGGAAATGGCCCTAACCGGTTTGGCTCAGTGGATAGAGTGTCGGCCTGCAGACTCAAGGGTCCCAGGTTCGATTTCGGTCAAGGGCATGTATCTTGATTGCGGGCACATCCCCAGTAAGGAGTGTGCAGGAGGCAGCTGATCGATGTTTCTCTCTCGTCGATGTTTCTAACTCTCTATCCCTCTCCCTTCCTCTCTGTAAAAAATCAATAAAATATATTAAAAAAACCAAAACAAAACAAAAAAACTGAAAATGAACCAAATGCCTGTCAATAGTAGAGTAGATAAATACATTGTGTATATTTATACAATGAAATTGTATACACTGTACACTCAAGGCAACAAGCTACAACTATGCAGCAATATGGCTGGATTATGTAAGCATAATGTTGAAAAAAAGAAGTAAGTCATAAAATAATACATACTGATCAAAGCAGCTGCAGCAAACTATGTTTTTAGAGATAAATACATTGGTGATAATAGCTTAAAGAAAATGAAGAGATATTTTGATAAAAGTCATGATAGTGGTATCCCAAGTTGAGAGAGAAGGTATATACAAAAACAAACAAGCAAACAAAAAACTTATGGGAGACATTGATAGAGCCATCAGCACTCTATGTCTTGACCTGGGTGGTTGATACATAGGTGTTTTGCTTTAAATTTATTTGACATACTGTGCATTTGTGTTTAATGTACTTTTGTGAGTACACAAATAAGGGTAGATAAAATTACTTCAGAAAGTATTCCTTAGTCTATTATTCTTAGGATAATATAACCAACATATCTGTTCACTGTGAAGAATATAAACAGAGAAAAAGGGAACTTTATTTTAAAATTAATTAAGTTTTTATAGTCATTAGCCACCAAGTTTTTAATGCTTTATTAAACAGAATTCCTTGAAAATGATACTCTTATAAATATGCCAGACTATTAAGATGGAAATCAGTTTCCTTTGAGACAGATCCTTGTGGGCTTTCCATACTGTTTCACTCTTGAGAGTCAGTACTATGATGCACATATAAGGAATACATTGCTTTGAAGTTCTTTATAGAAGGAAATAGGGTGACATTACTTATTTTCAAGAATACCACAAGATCATCTGTTTCCTTCTATTTGAGGGAAAAATATAGCCCATAAACAAAGTAGGTAATTGGAATTATTGATGCCATCTCCATGTGTTGTGCTTTTAAAATAACATAAAATACCAGTATATAGTCATTTCATAAAATGCATATGGTGGTTAAGAAAAATTTTGTTTTTCTACTCCTGCATGTTCATTCCATGCATTAAATGTTAACATTTCTTTGATCTGCTAATGTAAGTGTCTCCAATGCATCCTCTTTTCTAATTATAGTATTCCTTTCTATTTATTAAAAGACAGGAAATGTACTCTTTTCTATCTTAAATATTTTTAAAGGAAAAAGTTTTCTCTGATTTGTCAATAGGATTTAAAATAAAACAATAATAGTAATAATTATGAGACTGATGTAGCTGTGTAGTATGTTGAGTGCCTGAGACATATGAGCTTTCTTTGTATTTTAAAGAAATACAAAGCTTTAAATCCTCTCATCTTATAGCTGCTGAAAATTGTATTAGTTTCAGAGATCAGTTATAGAAGGTGTTCTAGGGATGAGAAAATGAATGTCAAGCAAAAGAAAGGATTAAAATGAGGCCACAGTTGAATTAACAGTAGAATTCAACATCAAGAAGTCAAGACTCAAACACAAGTTCAAAGCTCTTTTCTCAACTAAATCAAGTTCCCAAACCAAAACCATAAATACTTGAAGAAATTCTTCTTCAACACCTGCTCTCTTCCTTCCTTCCTCAGGCCCAAATTTGCCTCCTGACACTTGTCCACTGAAATTTAATTCACAACTACCTAATTTTAGTCTCAGTCCTACTCCTTTTCTGGTTAGGGTGTGTATGAGGAACAGAGAAGCACAAAAGCTTTTGAGAGTTCTGAGGGCTGAGTTTTCATTAGCATAAATAAAAGCAACCTAGAAAACAGAGGACTCAGCAGCAGATGGCTGATAATATCCCCCTTTGTTCAGTATATGCAGAAATGGAATTAATTTTTAATACCACATATTAGCAATCTTCTAATATAGAAGTAATCTCCTTGCAGTCCCTTCCATAAGCACAGAGGCTGCCGATGGAATAAATGGAAGTCAGCCTGATCTAATAGAAAGTGTTTTTCCACCTTTTCCTGGGAGAGGCATTTTTGTTTGAATTTTACTGGCATGTACTTATACGACACTCAATAAGTGTTAGGTCTATTAGGTATGGCTGGGTGCATGGATCATGGTATAGTGGAGACAGCACTGGACTGAAAGTCAGAGAAATTAAAATCTAGTTCTTGGCTTTTTTGCTAACAAATGATGTGAGTACAAATCCATCATAGATTGCCTTGGTTTTAGCTTATTCATTTGTGTAAACAAACAAGCAAATAAATGAATCTGATTCTAAGATACTGTTAACTGGCTCTGTGTTCCTCAGAAAATAAATGTTGAATACAATCATTATCTTCAACTATTCAAAGCAAAAGAGAATAAGTATGTTTTCAATTTAATAATTTAAATAGGTTATATTCTTTAATATCCAAAGGCCAGTTGCCTGACATTTTTATTCCACATAATTATAACAGGTATAATTTATAGAGTCCTTGGTATGTTCCTAGTACTCTATTAAGTACTTTAAAAATATGATCTCACTCCTTTATGAATAATAATAATAATTATTATAATTTTACAGATGATGGAACTTAGGCTTTGAGAGTTTGAGCAACACTAACACAACCAAGGCCCAGAAACTGCTCCTGACTGCTCAGACATAACTTCAACTCATTTGTTATACTCCAGAGGCTGTGCTCATAGTCACTGCACCTGAATAGAACCGGATAATACAGGCTCATTAGGAGGAATTTTTGGGTCAAGATAGAAGAGTTTAGGATTCAGGGTCAACATGGCAGCATAAGTACATGCAATATAGTATTTGGAACCACCCACAACCACATAGAAATTACAACTAAACTAAAGAGCACCCATCATTCAAAACTGCCTGAAATTTAGCTGAACAGAGAGAGGTCTACTGCTAAGATACAGACAAGAAGGTGCATCCAGACTGGTAGGAGGGGCAGCGACTCAGAAGGGTTAGAACCACACCCACGTGAGTTGGATAACAGTTGGGAGGGATATCATAGCTGCGGCTCTGCTCCTGTTATGAAGGTAGTCATTCAGTGTTGCCTGTACCTGGGTGGGAAACCTAATTCTCAGGTTCAGTCTTTAGAATTTCCCTTTATTTAAAGGTTATACTCTCCAATGCCAATATAATATATAATAAATATATTTTTAAAGTCTCTCATTTACTTTGCTCTTTTGCCTACACAGCTGGTTTAGAACTTGTATAGGGAAGAGGGACATTGTCTACTGGGCTTCCTCCCTTTCACTCCATTAGGTTATTGAAAGGGGATATGTGACCTAGAAAGACACTAAAGACGTAGGTAGGGACGAGATAATGCATGGCCCTGTGGGTAATGTTGCAGATTTTGTCATTAATGTAAAGTTTATCAGGAAGTTCCAGAAGGTTTTAAGCACACATGTGGCAATATAGGGCTTGCGTTTTTCAAAGAACAGTCTGGCTGACATGTAGAGAATACATCAGAGGGTATGAAAACAGAGATTAGGAGGCCAGGTGAGAAGACATTGCAGGAAATCCTGACAAAAGATGATGGTTGATCAAATGAAAGAAATTATGTGATGGTTACAACAATGAAATACACATGTCCTTTCCTCTTATGGTCTGGTTTGATCTCAGGATGCATTTTAGAATATTTAAAGCAATGAAACATGAAATGACCTTTAGGTATTCTCTCACTGTCTGTCTTCTGTCTCTGTCTCTGTCTCTGTCTCTGTCTTTCCAACACACACACACACTCTCTCTCTCTCTTACACACACACACACACACACACACACACACACACACACACACACACACACACTTTACGTAAGAATTAAATAGTAGAAGGGATTTTGGATTACATTTCCTGGTAATTTTAAGTGCACAAATTCTGTATGTGCTTCAACGGTTAACTGAAATCTCTTCTGACATTTAAGCATTAACGAGGACCACATCACCTCTATTCGTCTAAGAGTGTCTGCAGGCCACTCTATGTCACCTCTGGCCCCTGCCCCACTTTGTAACAAGCTATCTCTGGGAGACCACTGTTATTGCTACAAGGCGCCCTAATCACAATCTTCTGTGATTAGGAACTCCTACACTACACAGATCACACAGATCCCCCTCACAGGAAGCCAATGACCACAGAGAAAGGAAAAACACTTCTCAGAAAAGGGGGCCCCTAATCACAGAAGCTGTTTGCTTTCAGAAAGGGATCCATGCCTTCTTGTTCAAGCTGGGAGCAGGTCTATAAAGTACCAATGGACAGGTACCAAGTGGCTTGAGGATGTGAGGTGCTGCTGGGCACTACTCTTGCTTTTACTTGCTGTGTAAAGGTTAGCAGTAAAGGGAGAATCTTCTTTTCCACACAGCACATCAGTCTGATTCAAAGGCCACACAGCCTTCTGTGGGTATGTGCCTCACGAGGTTTGGTGTGCAAGGCCAAGATTTTCTTTGTAAGACAATTTGGGTTTACTCCAACACTCAGATGGGCAATTGATGCACTAAAGTTCTGCATCATAAAACACAGGCACAGTGATTTAGGCCTGGAAAGATTTCAAAGGACAGTTACTGATCTTCCATTGTGGTGATAAAAAAAAATTCTCAGTAAGATACTCCTAAAACATTTACTTTTGAGCCATGTGAATTCCCGGGGATTTATAACAATAACTAGATATAAAATGTACACCAGGCAACTAAATTTTTTTTTTTTACATTGGAAAAGTTAGAAATGCTCCCATTTGATATTGGAGAGTAAGAGTGAGGTTTGTTTTGGGCAAGCCTTTTAAATAGCAATAAAATAATGGAAACCATTTTATGTTGAAGCTGCTCCTAATATAAAAGGGAGCAGAGGAGGAAAGCACCAGGGTATCCATATAATTTCTTCTCTAAGGTGAGCACATGGCTCACTCAGAAGCGTTTCTGAATTACTCAGTTTCACATTGAAAGGGAGCTCATTCCTGCTTTGCCTTTTCAAAATTATCTGACTGACCAATAGATGGCGCTCTGATCTTGATTCTGGTGGAGATTTAATGATGCAGATTACAAACCATGGATCTTTATGGAGTTAAAGGAGGCTCATCATGACTCATTTATTCATTCATTTTACAATAATTTTTGAGGTCCCACCATGTACTGGGACTGTATTAGGTTTCCTTTCACATGGTCAGAGACCACTGTAAGGTAAATAAAAGCTTCAATGTATTTCTTCACAGAGTAATAATGTTTCAGTTTATAATGCTGGGTAACAAATCCCTTCAAAGCTTAATGGTTTACAGTAACAATGGTTTGTTACCTCTCACCATTTTGTCTGCTGGATGAGTGGTTCCTATGCTGATTTATTCTGGGCTCACTTACTCATGTGGTTACTTTCTGCTGAGGTATCTCCGGGGCTGGAAGCTCTGATGTGGTAACTCACATGGCTGGCAGTTGGTGCTGGCCATCCTCTGCTCACCTACCTCTGCCTCCACACAGGCTAGACCTGCTTCCATGGTGGTCTCAGAGCAATGCCCCAAGTGGGTGAAGCCAGAGCTGTATGGCCTATTGAGGCCCCTGCCCCAGTCTTTTCTTAAAAAATATATTTTATTGATTTTTTACAGAGAGGAAGGGAGAGGGATAGAGAGTTAGAAACATCAATGAGAAAGAAACATCAATCAGCTGCCTTCTGCACACCCCCCACTGGGGATGTGCCCACAACCAAGGTACATGCCCTTGACCGGAATCGAACCTGGGACCCTTCAGTCCGCAGGCTGACGCTCTATCCACTGAGCCAAACCGGTTAGGGCCCTGCCCCACTCTTGTAATTTATATCACGTCACTTTTGACACCTTCAATTGGTCAAAGTAAGGACAAGGCCTGCCCAGATTCAAGAGGTCAGGAAATAGAATCTAACTCTTGATAGGAAAAGTGATAAATCACTTTGCAAAGGGACGTGTACGTATTGGGATGGGAGGACTTGGTAGTCATATTTTTTGATCTACAAAAACAAGTTGAGAAATGACAATAGTGGAATAAACATGCTTAGATTCTTCAATCTCCTTATAGAAACATTATTGCAACTTTAAGAAAGGAAAGTGGTGTGAATTTAAGACAAAATGTCTAATGTGCTAATTAAGCCATTGTTTTGGTGGAGGGTCAAGGCTTATATGGATTTGGATTACCCATCACAGGTGCTGTGTGAATCCCTTCATTATTAGTCCTTCCCATTATTTCTAGATACTCAATTTTCTTTAGCAATTGACGAACCTCAAAAGAGTCTGTTAGCTCCTAATCAGTACTTCCCCAGAGGCGGGTATGGAGATGATGGGATTGGATAGAATAAAGCAGTTGGACTACACTGGCAAGGCAGTGGGATGTAATGCCAGTGTTTGATGACATTACATACATGATCAGATAGTTAGCCTTTCTACAACACCATCCAATAGCTATAAAACTATATTTGAGAAGTTAGAGCTTTTTTTATTGTTTAAAGAATTACATATGTCTTCTATTCCCCCGATTGCCCTCCCGGCCACTCCTCCCCCCAGGACAAGCCCACACGGCCCCAGTGTCCTAGTCCATTGATTATGCCAATATGCCTACATACAAGTCCTTTGGTTGATCTCTTAATACCCCCTCCCCTGCCTTCTCTCTGAAGTTGGACTGTCTGTTCAGTGTTTCTTAGTCTCTGAATCTATTTTTAAAAAATATTTTCCTGAAGCCAACCTGCTTTATTAGTCAAGCAGGCTTTTTAAAATTTTCTTTATTGATTAAGGTATTACATATGTGTCCTTAACCACCCCTTGACACGCCCCCCCCCCCCCCCTCGCTCATGCCCTCACTTCCCTGGTGTCTGTGTCCATTGGCCATTGGTTAGGCTTATATACATGCATACAAGCCTTTGGTTGATCTCTCCCCCTTACCACCCCCCTCCACCTTCCCTCTGAGGTTTGATGGTCTGATCATTGCTTCTCTGTCTCTGGATCTGTTTTTGTTCATCAGTTTATGTTGTTCATTATATTTCACAAATGAGTAAGATCATGTGATATTTATCTTTTTCTGACTGACTTATTTCGCTTAGCATAATGCTCTCCAGTTCCATCCATGCTGTTGCAAATGGTAGGAGTTCATTACAGCAGCGTAGTATTCCATTGTGTAGATGTACCTCAGTATTTTAATCAACTCATCTGCTGATGGGCACTTAGGCTGTTTCCAAATCTTAGCTATTGTAAATTGTGCTGCTATGAACATAGGGATGCATATGTTCTTTCTGATTAGTGTTTCTAGTTTCTTGCAATATATTCCTAGAAGTGGGATCACTGGGTCAAATGGGAGTTCCACTTTTAGTTTTTTGAGAAAACACCATATGGTTCTCCACAGTAGCTCCATCAGTCTGCATTCCCACCAGCAGTGCACAATGGTTCCTTTTTCTCTGCATACTTGCTAGCACTTGTCATTTGTTGATTTGTTTATGATAATCATTCTGACAGGTGTGAGATGGTACCTCATTGTCATTTTGATTTGCATCTCTCAGATGATTAGTGACTTTGAGCATGTTTTCATATGTCCCTTGGCTTTCCTTATATCCTCTTTTGAAAAGTATCTATTTAGGTCCATTGCCCATTTTTTGATTGGGTTGTTTATCTTCCTTTTGTTAAGTTGTATGAGTTCCCTGTAAATGTTGGAGATTAAACCCTTATTGGTGATAACATTGGCAAATATGTTCTCCCATGCAGTGGGCTTTCTTGTTGTTTTGTTGATGGTTTCTTTTGCTGTGCAGAAGCTTTTTATTTTGATGTAGTCTTATTTGTTTATTTTCTCTATAGTTTCCATTTCCCTAGGAGCTGTATCGGTGAAGATATTGTTTCAGCATATGTCTGAGATTTTGCTGTCTGTGGATTCCTCTAAGATTTTTATGGTTTCCCATCTTACGTTTAAGTCCTTTATCCATTTTATTTTTGTGGATGGTGTAAGTTGGTGGTCTAGTTTTATTTTTTTGCATGTATCTGTCCAATTTTCCCAACACCATTTATTGAAGAGATTGTCTTGACTCCACTGTATGCTCTTGCCTCCTTTGTCAAATATTAATTAAGCATAGTGCTTTGGGTCAATTTCTGGGTTCTTTATTCTATTCCATTGGTTTATATGTCTGTTCTTATGCCAGTACCAGGCAATTTTGAGAACAGTGGCTTTGTAATACAGCTTGATATCTGGTATTGAGATCCCACCTATTTTGTTCTTCTTTCTCAGGATTGCTGCAGCTATTCGGTGTCTTTTTTTTTTATTTTTATTCCAGATGAATTTTTGGAGAATTCATTCTAGATCTGTGAAATATGTCATTGGTATTTTAATGGGGAGTGCATTGAATCTATAGATTGCTTTGGGTAATATGAACATTTTGATGATGTTGATTCTACCAATCCATGAACACAGTATGTTCTTTCATCTGTTTATGTCTTCCTCTATCTCTTTTTTCAGTGTCCTCTAGTATCCTGAGTACAGGTCTTTTACCTCCTTAGTTAACTTTATTTCTAGGTATCTTAATTTTTTTGGTGCAGTGGTAAATGGGATTGTTTTTTTAGTTTCTCTTTCTGTGAGTTCATTATTGGTGTATAACAAAGCCATAAATTTCTGGGTGTTAATTTTTTATCCTGCTACATTGCTGAATTAATTTATTAAGTCTAGCAGTTTTTTGATGGAGTCTTTTGGGTTTTCTATGTACAATATCATGTCATCTGCAAATAATGACAGTTTTACTTCTTCTTTTCCAATTTGGATGCCTTTTATTTCTTCTTCTTGTCTGATCACTATGGCTAGCACTTCCAGTACTATGTCAAACAGGAGTGGTGAAAGTCGGCATCCCTGTCTTGTTCCTGTTCTTAGGGGAAATGGTTTTAGTTTTTGCCCATTGAGTATGATGTTGGCTGTAGATTTGTCATAAAAGGCTTTTATTATGTTGAGGTCTGATCCCTCTATTCCCACTTTGCTGAGAGTTTTTATCAAGAAAGGGTATTGGATTTTGTCAAATGCTTTTTCTACATAGATAGATATGATTATGCAATTTTTGTTTCTCAATTTGTTTATGTGATGTATCACATATTGATTTGTGGATATTGTATCAGCCTTGCATTCCTGGAATAAATCCCACTTGGTCATGGTGTATGATCTTTCTAATGGAATGCTGGATCTGATTTGCTAGGATTTTGTTGAGGATTTTAGCATCTATGTTCATCAGGGATATTGGCCTATAGTTCTCTTTCTTTATGGTGTTTTTATGTGGTTTTGGGATTAGGGCAGGGTGGGCAAACTTTTTGACTCGAGGGCCACAATGGGTTCTTAAACTGGACCGGAGGGCTGGAACAAAAGCATGGATGGAGTGTTTGTGTGAACTAATATAAATTCAAAGTAAACATCATTACATAAAAGGGTACGGTCTTTTTTTTTTTTTTAGTTTTATTCATTTCAAACGGGCCGGATCCAGCCCGCGGGCCGTAGTTTGCCCATGGCTGGATTAGGGTAATGCTGGCTTCATAGAAAGAGCTTGGAAGAGTGCCCTCCTCTTGAATTTTTTGGAATAGTCTGAGGAGGATAGGTTTTAGTTCCTCTTTGAATGTTTGGTAGAATTCCCCTGTAAAGCTGTCCAGACCAGGGCTTTTGTTTGTTGGAAGACTTTTTACTACTGCTTCATTTCATCAGTAGTTATTGGCCTATTCAATGTTTTTTTATTCTTCCTGATTGAGTTTTGAAAGCTTGTATTTTTCTAAGAATATGTCCAATTGTCTAGGTTGTCCAGTTTGTTCCAGTAGAAGTGTTGTAGTATTTTTTTTTTTTTTTACAATTCTTTGTATTTCTGTGGGGGCTGTTGTTACTTCATCTCTTTTATTACTGATTTTGTTTATTTGGGTCCTCTCTCTTTGTTTCTTGGTGAGCCTGGCTAGAGGTTCATCAATCTTATTTATCCTTTCATAGAACCAGCTCTTGGTTTGTGCCATTACCAGGCAGATCTTTTTTATTTTTTTATCTCTATGTCGTTTATTTGTCTCATCTTTATTATTTTCTTCCTTTTGCTTAACCTGGGCTTTTGTTGTTGCTCTCTTTCTAGTTCTTTAAGCTGCAGGGTTTGATAATTTATTACCATTTTTTTTCTTGTTTTTTGAGGTAGGCCTGTAGAGCTATAAACTTCCCTGTTAGGACTGTTTTCACTGTGTACCATAGATTTTGGATTGTTGTGTTTTCATTGTTGTTTGTTGCCATAATGCTTTTTATTTCTTCTTTGATCTCTCTGGTAACACAGTCATTGTTTAATAGCATGCTATTTAGCCTCCAAGTGTTTGATTTTTTCATTGTTTTTTTTTTTGCAGTTGATTTCTAATTTTATGCCATTGTGAGCTGAGAAGCAACTTGATATGATTTCTATCTTCTTGAATTTGAAGAAACTTTGCCTGAGTCCCAATATGTGGTCTATCTTTGAAAATGTCCCATGTCCACTTGAGAAGAATGTATATTCTGTAGCTTTGGGGTGAATGTTCTGAAGATGTCAATTAATTCCATCTGAACTAGTGAGTCATTTAGGAATAATGTTTCTTTGCTGATTTTTTGTTTAGAGCCGTGGTCGGCAAACTGCGGCTCTCAAGCCACATGCGGCTCTTTGGCCCCTTGAGTGTGGCTCTTTCTAAGCCTTAGGAGTACCCTAATTAAGTTAATAACAATGTACCTACCTATATAGTTTAAGTTTAAAAAATTTGGCTCTCAAAAGAAATTTCAATCATTGTACTGTTGATATTTGGCTCTGTTGACTAATGAGTTTGCCGACCACTGGTTTAGAGGATTTATCCAGTGTTGTCAATGAGGTATTAAAGTCCCCTACTATGATTGTATTGCTGATGATCTCTCCCTTGATATTTTCCAGGAGTTTTTTTTGTATATTTGGGTGCTCCTATATTGGGTGCATATATGTTTACCAGAGTTATATCCTCTTGTTGAATTGCTCCTTTTAATGTTATGAAGTGGCCGTCCTTATCTCTTGTGGCCTTCATGTTGAGGTCTAATTTGTCAGATATAAGTATTGCTACCCCAGCTTTTTTTCATTTCCATTTGCCTGAAATTTTTTTTCCCATCTCTTTACCATCTGTCTGTGTAAGTCCTTTGTTCTGAGGTGGGTCTCTTGTAGACAGCAGATATATGGGTCATGTTTTCTAACCCATTCAGCTACCCTGTGTCTTTTGATTGGAGCATTTAATCCATTTACATTTGAGGTTATTATTGATAGGTACTTCTTTGTTGCCATTTTTATTGTTTATGCCTTATTCCTTCTTCACTTCCTATTTCTTCTTTTTACAACAGTTCTTTAGCATTTCTTGCATTTGGTGGCTTGGTGGTAATAAACTCCATTAGCCCTTTTGTTTTGTCTATGAAGCTCCTTATTTCACCTTCAACTTTGAATGGTAGCCTTGCTGTGTATAGTATTCTTGGATTCAATACCTTGCTTTGCATCACTTTGTATATTTCATTCCATTCCCTTCTGGCCTGATATGTTTCTGTTGAGAAATACATTGATAGTCTAATGGGAGATCCTTTATAGGCAATTTTCTGTCTCTCTCTGGCAGCCTTTAAGATTCTTACTTTGTCGTTGGTGTTTGCCAATTTAATTATGATAAGTCTTGGTGTTGGTCTTTTTGGTTTCATCTTGTTTGGAACTCTGTGTGCTCCTTAAACTTGTGTGAGTATTTTCTTCTCAATATCAGGGAAATTTTCTGTCATTTCTTCAAACAGGTTTTCTATTCCTTGCTCAGTTTCCTCTCCTTCTGGAACCCCTATTATGTGGTTGTTGTTTCATTTCATGTTGTCCCAAAGCTCCCTTAGGCTCTCCTCCTGCTTTTTAAGTTTTTTTTCTTCTTCTACTTGCTGCTCTGCTTGGGTGTTTTTTCCTACCTTGTCTTCTAGCTCGCTGAGTCCTCAGCTTCTTCTAGTCTACTGTTGATGCTTTCTATTGTGTTCATTACAGATATGTCATTCTTCATTTCTGCTTGATTCTTCTTTATTTCCTCATGATTCTTACACATGTTGTTGAATTTGTCTTCCATCCTTTTCAGCATCCTTATGACCATTGATCTGAATTCTTTCTCTGAAAAATTGTTTGCCTCCATTTCATTTACTTCCTTTTCTGGTGATTTCTCCTTTTCTTTCGTATGGGGGCTGTTTCTTTGTGTTTCTTTTTCTCCCCATATGAAACAGGGTGTCTGGTTATGTGGCTCACTCTCTACCACATTGACTGAAAGGAACAAAATACTACTCACCAAGACACAACACAGAGGGATCAAAACACAAATGTATTCATGACACCGATAACCCTAATAACGGTGACCACTATAGAAAAGAGAATTAGGGGAGAGAAAAGAGCACAAAAATGATATTGAGGAAAGAAAAAAAGGTAAGAGAGAAAAGAAAAAGAAGAAAAAAAAGAGGAAAAAATACGTATATGGGGAGAAAAATTCCACAAAACAAACAAACAAACCAAAAAATGAAAACAACAAACACCTAGAGAAAAAGGGGGGAACTGAATCTGAAGAGGCAGAGCTTATTTTCAGAAAATAAGGTAAAGGGATTGACTGAATGGGGGAATGACTACGGTTCAGTGTACAGGAAGTAGAAATAGAATGAGTGGATAAGAAGAAAAGTAAAAAACAAAATAGTCAGTACATTTTACAAAGATAAAAAAATTTCCCCTTTTCTTTAATCTAGCTATCTATATATTCAAATATTTTTGGAAAAGGAGAATAGAGAGCAAATAGGCTTGGTGAGTAAAACTAATTAAACAATTAGTAGAAGAAGAGAGCAAGCCAAGAGAGGAAAAAGAAAAGCATCAAAAAAATAAATAAATAGGCTAGCGAAGAAAGAGAAAAGAGA
>NW_005871123.1:828964-832099 GCF_000147115.1 Myotis lucifugus | reverse complement strand
GGGTGCATGGACTTCAGAGCAGGGGAGAGGAAATTGGATATATGAGTAAGTCATCAGAGACTACTATTAAATGCATCAATAAAGCAGGTAAAAGATCAATTTTTAACAGGGTAAAAAAAAAAGGGAGAGAGAAAAACTAAAGCAGAAACGGAAATAGAAATAGGGATGAAAAAGGGGAGACGTGAGGAAAAAAAAGGTTGGCAAAAAGGGAAAAAATGAGATAAAGTAAAATAATGATATAAAAAATAGAATATAGAATACTAATAAAAATAAAAGGTTAAATAAAAATAAAAATAAAATAAAATAAAGAAAAAAGAAAAAAAATGGTCTTTTCCTTTCTTAAGTAAAAGATAAAAAATAAAATATGAAGTGGCAAAGTGTCGTTTGCTTCAGAGAGTTTTAATGTCCCATAGGCGCTGGATTAAGACCCCTCTCTACTGTTCTGTCTGGCACTTCTCAGTTTCCTGTTAGGTAGTCAGCACCATGTTGAAGTTCCCAGTGATCTACCGCTCCTCTGTGTCTGTATCCACAGCCTTGTTTTCATGCATGCGGACTAATCTGCCTGTTTTTTTTTTGGTCTGTGAGTCATATTACACAATCGTCTATTTCTAACACGGGCTCTAGGTGGCGGTGTTGCTGTATTCCTTTCTGGGACTGCTAGGAGGGGCTACAGCCATGGGCAAACTACGGCCCGTTTGAAATGAATAAAACTAAAAAAAAAAAAAAAGACCGTACCCTTTTATGTAATGATGTTTACTTTGAACTTATATTAGTTCACACAAACACTCCATCCAGGCTTTTGTTACGGCCCTCCGGTCCAGTTTAAGAACCCATTGTGGCCCTCGAGTCAAAAAGTTTGCCCACCCCTGGTAGCAGCTAGCTCTTCTGGAGAAAAGTGGCTGTTCAGGGGTGGAGGGACTATCTCAGAGCTGGATTCCTGGTTGCCTTTCTTTGCTTTGCTCCCCAGCCTCCACCAAATCACCTCTACCTGCACCGCAGCCTCAGTAAGTGTTTGTAATTGAAAGAACCTATGTACCGGGTTTACTAGTAGCGAGTAAAAGCAAGGAAAATATGAAGACAGAGCAATGGTGCCTCTGCGAGTCTCTCCCCACCTGGCACTTCACTGCCGGTACAGATCTTCAGGCTGCCTTTCTGGGTGCAGCCTCCCATGGCTGTGGGCTTAGATCTAGATTCCCCCGCTGCCAGCAGCCTTGTGGACACCCTTCTAGAGTCGAATGTTACGTGTGTCCCCAAGGGACGCGGATTTGGTGCAGCGCAGTTTTCTTCTGACCCTCTGGTCCCTGTTGCACACGTCTCTCTCTCCAGCCTAGGTCCCCGGTCCTACCTTTCTCCAGGCATCCTCTTCTTTTCCAGCCTTGGATTATCTCACCAGCTGTGTTTAATTCCCCAGTCCTGGTGGATGTTATTCAATTCAGCTGTTCCTTCTATCTGCTCTGTAAGAAGGTGCAGGACCTGTCTGCCTATTCTTCCACCACCTTGTCTTCTTCTGGACAAACTTCTTAGGCGCCCGCGGCTGGGGAGGCTGGAGTCTCAATGTTCGTGGGTTCGCAGCCCAGGCAGCAGGTCCCTGGCTGGTGTGGCTGTAGTGTCCCAGGTGGTGTCCGAGGTCTCCCTGGGTGGAGGTGAGGCTGGGCTCCCAGTCACAGTCGCTCTCCCCTCCAAGATGGTGCGTTCTCTGCGGCAGAGCCGGCCGCCCCGGGAGAGATTTCAGTGGTAGCAGAGGCTACCTGGCTAGGGGAGCCTGGTCCGCCAGCCTCCAGTAGTCCTGTGGAATATAACTGTCGTCCCCCCCCCCCCACACACACACACATGCCCCACACATCCATGCACTCTCCTTTCGCTCCCTCACTCCCTCACACTCTCTCCCTCACTTCTGTCCTGCTGGTTGCCAGCTTGGATTTCCCTAGAGCTTTTTTTTGGTGTTTCATTTATTACATTCCTAAATGTGTGTCAAGATTTTTACATATGTCACCTCTAAATGTTATAACAAATGCTGAAAAGTGTCAATTCCTGTTTTACAGATGAGTAAACTGAGGCCTAGAGGGAAAAAGGGGTGAATTTCCCTCAGCCAAATATTAATTACAGGCCAGACTTTGGACTTCTTTACTCAATATCAATTCTCCCACTCCTTTCGAGCAGAGGAACTCCAGTTTTGCAGGAGATAGCAACGTGCCCAGCCAAAGCGACATTTCACAGGCTCCTTTGCATGGTAGACAGAAATGAACTGGCTGATGAAATGTAGCTGGAAGTTGTTTTGAAGGGCTTCTGGGAAAGTGCCTTAAAAAGGGGGCTGGCTTGGTTGATATGTACATGTTTGTTGTTGGTCCTTCCTGCTGCTTGGGACAGGATATGATGCCTGGAGCCCAGCAGCCATGTTGTAAACATAAGCTCCTAGCCAGACTATTAGGATGAAGGGAGCATCCTAAAGAAGTTCTCAACCTGCTTCATCAGCTCTTATGCCAGAGGACAATAGAACGCCCATCTTGCTTACACCAGGGTTAGTTTTCTTATATAGGCAGCTATACTCAATCTTAATAGTTAAAGACACCAAATATACCCACCCCCCCCATTGCTTTGTTTCACTTCTTTATTTAAAAGAAAATTTATAAAATTAGAGTTATAAAAGTAATAACATAATATTACAGCCCAAGAATGTCCATGCACAATCACAAACCTCTACCTCTACAGAAAATTGGGCAGAACCTTACCAGGATTTGTCTTCAAATGTTTGTCTTTGATTCTCAGCCTTTGCAAACTTGTATCTTCAAGGCTTGTTTCTTGTTCTCCAATTTCAGTGACGCTGTGGCTTCCGAAGGAACCTTATCTTGCCTTCGCCTCTGAGAATGAAAGTCTCTTGCCTTTGCTTGAACTCTATGGCAGTAAGACTTCTAGAATGACCAGACCTTTGGGTCCCACATCCTAAATCAGTGCATCTTCAAATTTCAGCGGCATGAGAATCACATAGGATATTTGTAAATAATAAATCAGCTAATCAGACCTACCATAGATATTTTGAACCAGTTGTTCTGTGTCAGGGCCCAGGAGATTGCATTTTTAATAAATACTTCAGACAATTTTTAGGTATGTGATTCACAAGTTGCCCTTGAGAAACCC